>NW_023411997.1:0-25482 GCF_903995425.1 Onychomys torridus
GAGAGGACTTTGTCTAAGGCAACCTCGAGGCTCAAGAAGTGAAAACGGTTTACACCTTCAAAATTCCTGTGAGCTACTGCGGGAGCGAGCTCGCCTGGGAGATTGCCATGTTGAGGTGCACCAAGTGAGCACAAGGCCGTGGACATTCTGATTTGGGCGTCTCTGTGGAGGACCTGCCCAAATCGGATCTCATCAAGACACCCTCCAGTGTGCTTTGGAAAGAGAATCAAAGGCCATGTCAATCTCTGAATCCAGGAGCATCGATGGCCCTCTTATGGACCTTGCCACCCAAACGTACAATTTTGAGCCAGAGCAGTTTTCCTCAGAGACAGTGTTGGCTGACGTCCTAGGCACTGCCCAACCTGGAGGCCTGCACGTGGAGCTCCACAGCGAGTGCGTGACTCGGAGGCACAATAAAAGCAGCTCAGCCTTCACTTTCACCTGCAACAAATTCTTCCGGATGAAAGAAAGCTCCCCACAGGGGACCTTTCCTCAAGAGAGACCCCAAACCCAAGGAACACACCGAGACCACGGATCAGATGCAAACAGCAAGAGGGTTTATTTGAATACACAGGTACCTGGGGCGACAAGTCTCTCGGAGGACTTGCGCGCCTTCCTAGGGGAAGGGGGACTTCTTATAGAGTCCTGGGGGCAGAAGCGCGGTTACAGAAGCGAGAAGCATAGTTACAGGGTCCCCATTGGTTAATTCAAATAAGGTCAGGGTGAACTTGGGGGCTATCTTTAATTTTGAAATGTGCAGCTGTCTGTTCTCCAAGGCCAGGTAGCCAATTATAGATATCTTGTTCTGACTCAAGGTTTGTTCCTCCCAAGACCGGGTGTTTGATATCTCCTGCCTTGACTCAAGGTTACTTTCCCAATTATCTTTCTCAAGGCCGTTTCTTAGGCTAAGTTACTGAGACGGGGGGGGGGGGGGGGCTTTCATTCCCCCATTTTCTTTTGTTTTAAATGGAATCTTTCATTTTAGGATGGAGAATAAGGGGTCGGCTCCATCTTTGATTCTCGGAGCCTCTGATATTGTTGGGTTAGGACCAAAGCCTGGACAACAGAAATCCTATCCTTGACAAATTGTATCAATCTGTTGAAGATGCCTGGCCCAAATAATAAAATGAGCAGGACTCTGGTGATGCCCCTCCTAACGTTAGGAGGGCTGTTAGGGGGATTAGGGGAACCCATAGGTAAGTCTTATCTTTAGTGGGTTTGGGGAGCGTTGAACTTTCCATGTAGATGTCTTGGTGTTCTCAGCTTTGTCGGGTTCTTTGACGGCCTTCATATGTGACACATGGACCCAGACAGAGTTTTCAATCTTGAATGGGTGAGACATCACCGGGCGATTCAGTTGCTCCCAGTAGCCATCTGCCAGGGGTTTCCACACCGTCTTTTGTACCAGTTGGAGGGCTTGAAGGTGTGCCTCCAGGGTAGGGCTAGTGGCAAAAGAGGAGATATCAGGGTGAAGGAAGTTTATTATTGGTGGGGGAGTCCCATATAAAATCTCAAACGGGGTTAGGCCGTGAGGCCCAGGAGTATTCCGGGCTCGGTAAAGGGCTAGTGGGAGTAGGAGCACCCAATCTCTAGTGCCAGTTGCGAGCGTTAATTTGGTCAAAGTCTCCTTAATGTTTTTATTTATGCGTTCTATCTATCCTGAGCTCTGGGGGTGGTATGCACAATGGAGTTTCCAATCGATCCCCAATAGCCTGGCCATCTTCTGACTTACCTGGGAGATGAAGGCGGGCCCATTGTCTGACCCCAATATCTGGGGCATTCCATACCTGGGAAAGATGTCATCCAGGAGTTTCTGGGTTACCATGGTAGCAGTCTCTTTCTCCGTCCATCCTGAAAAAGTGTCTACAAAAACCAGAAGGTATCTGTACCCATATAGCCCAGGTTTTACCTCAGTGAAGTCAAGTTCCCAATGGACTCCGGGGCGGTGGCCTCGCAGGCAGCTTCTTCTGTTCAGATGGGTTTTTCCTGAGTTGACTTGGGCACAAGCAGGGCAGCTGGAAGTCACCTGTTGGAGGACCTGTTCCTGATTTAATAATACAGTGTTCGAGGCCTCATCAGCCAGACGGGCCTTCATCTATGATGTTAGCTTGTCGTTCGGGGCTCCATTCCACCCCCATTTTCTTTGCTAGTTCCTGGTCCTCCAGGCTGTAGAGCATGGGGTCCCTGTTTGGCTGTTGGTAGTCTTGCATGACCAGCAGCTTGTCACCCCTGGGGGTTGTAAGGCCATTGTCCAGGCCGTCAGATTGGCCAGCCGATTTTCCCGCGCTATTACAGAGTCATCCTTTCGGTGCCCGGGACAGTGTATGATGCTGAGCTGTCCAGATGTCAGCTGAACCTTTTTCTCGGTGGTCTATCGCTATCTCCTGCTACCCGTGGCCCCCTGGACCAAAGCTGTGCAGTCACTGAGAGAGCCTCCGATGTGGGTCAGGACTGAATGTTGAGCTCCGGTGTCCCTTAGGAAGGTCATTGGCTGCCCCCCGATCTTGAGAGTTATCCTAGGCTCAGGGGGGGGGCTCCTGGCCTTGACCTCCCTAATCTTCCAGATTGAGGAGGTCCGTGGCTCCTGTCTTAGTTTTTCCAGGCCCTCGAGGTTTCTTTGGGCAGTCACGAGCCCAATGTCCTCTCGCTTTGCAGTAGGCGCACTGGTCTTTGTCAAGGGGTGCCCTTCTTTGATCTCCCTTTCTAACTCCCTCTCTGACCTGTCCCTGAGACATTATAGCGGCCAGGATTTTATTTATTTTTTTATGACGTTTTTTTAATCTCTTTTTTTCTGTTTCTGTCGTATTGCTGACCTGAGCCAAATTGGTGGGGCGCCTAGCAGCCCCCCAGAGACCCGCTAAGAGCAACTGGCAAAAGAGACGTAGGTGCTCCCTACCTTCTGGGGTCCTGAAGTCCCAGTTCGGGCGGGTGAGGGGAAAGGCTGCTGACAGTCATCCCATGTAGGCTGGTGGGTTAGGCGTAGGTTATTAAAAATGGACTTAATCAAGTTAGTCAAGGCAACAGGGTCCTTAAAGAAAGGAGGGTTATGCATTATGCTGTTTTCAGTTGTAAGGATCAAAGGCCGAAAATCGGCCAGTATTGTATGCAGCTGTCGGCAAGGGGGCCGTCGCTTCCACCGCCCCCCGCCGCAGTGGCAGTCGGCCGGGAATCGCCATTTCCGCCACGGCCGCACGGGGACCTCTGCCGCAGTAGCAGCCGGCCCGGGAAGTGCCGCTCCCGGCGTTCGCACGGGGACCGCCGCCAGGCGGGCTGAGGGCGGTGGAGACGGGTGGGGAGGTGGATCGTGGGGGAACCTGGGCCGGGGCCGGGGCGGGCTGGAGCGCTTCTGGGCCGTGGCGGGCGCCGCCGCCGTGCCCCACGCGCCTCAGCAGCCGCTGCCTCCCGCGCGCGCCGGCCCGGCTCGCATCCCCTCAGTGGCGGCGGGCGGCGGGGTGGCGCGCGGTGGGGCCGGGACAGCGGCGGCAAGGGGGGGACCAGAAGGGGGGCGCTGGCACTCCCGCGGCGGCTGCTCCTCTCCGCGAGGTGCGGCACGAGTGCACAGAGCCCGAGCAGACAGGCGTAGAGGGTCGCGGGCACCCGCGGCATGGTGCGCGCCGCTCGGCGGGGGCGTGCAGCGGGGACGGAGCGGGGCCGAGGCCCGGGACCGCAGCCGCATGCCGGGCGCTTGCACTCGGGCTCACGGTGCCCGCGGCCGGGCTGGCCCGCGCCCCGCCGCCATCATCTTTCTTGCTGGCTCCTTGGGACGCCCTGAATTGTCGCCTCTCGGGATGCATTCTCGCTGAGTCCCTGCGCGCCTGCTCCCGGGCGCCCCTTCCCTTCTCCCTCGGCCATCAGGCCGCACTCTCCTCGGCTTTCTCCTCCCCTCTAGGGGGATCCTTTCGTGGGAGAACAGGGTAAAGGGAGGAGGTAGATGGCGGTTTCTTTAAACAGAAAATGACGAATGACGGACAAACATAAATAAGACTGACACACGCTGCGCGGCTCCGGCTCCAAACCGAGAGCAGAAACTCAGACGGAGAGTGCTGTGAGGGTCCGGATCCCTCCTCTCCAACAGACACCACGTATCCCTTGGATATGTGAGTGTAAAACCGTGCCCCTGAGGGGACTTCAGACTCCCGTGGAACGTCTTCCAGGGTTGGTGAGCGAAGTCCGGGCTCGTCAGCCCCTTCAGCCTCACCCCGATACAGAACACTAGGGGAGATACCCTAGTGCGGGACTCAGGCGGCCCGGCCTCACGGCAAGTCTGCCTGCCTCCTCTCCCGGCACTACAATCAGGCGGCCCGGCCTCACAGCAGACCTTGTCCGCCTCCTTTCCTGGTCCCTCCAGACGCTGCGCAGGAACAGAGCTCAAACATAGAAACAGACAGCACAGAGACAAAACGGACACAGGACGGCTCGAGCTTAAACATAAATACCGAGGCCGGCCGGCTTACCTCCTGATGGTGGGTCGGTGGTCCTGGGGAGGGGTCTCAATCTCGGTGGAACCTCCAATGAAAGAAAGCTCCCCACAGGGGACCTTTCCTCAAGAGAGACCCCAAACCCAAGGAACACACCGAGACCACGGATCAGATGCAAACAGCAAGAGGGTTTATTTGAATACACAGGTACCTGGGGCGACAAGTCTCTCGGAGGACTTGCGCGCCTTCCTAGGGGAAGGGGGACTTCTTATAGAGTCCTGGGGGCAGAAGCACGGTTACAGAAGCGAGAAGCATAGTTACAGGGTCCCCATTGGTTAATTCAAATAAGGTCAGGGTGAACTTGGGGGCTATCTTTAATTTTGAAATGTGCAGCTGTCTGTTCTCCAAGGCCAGGTAGCCAATTATAGATATCTTGTTCTGACTCAAGGTTTGTTCCTCCCAAGACCGGGTGTTTGATATCTCCTGCCTTGACTCAAGGTTACTTTTCCAATTATCTTTCTCAAGGCCGTTTCTTAGGCTAAGTTACTGAGACGGGGGGGGGGGGGGGGGGGCTTTCACGGAGAGATGAATTTCCCCTGCACTTCAAGAATGTCCACACAGACATTCAGTCGTGTCTCAATGGCTGGTTCCAGCATCGATGCCCTCTCGCTTACTTGGGATGTACATTTGTCCAAAACCACTTCCGGCCCCCTGGACAAAAAGCAAAAGTGATCTATAGCCAGGAGCTGAAGACCTTTGCCATCAAGCCAGAGGTTGCTCCGGAGCTGAGTGAGGGATAGAAGAGAAACCAGCTCTCAGGACATGGTAGGAAAAGCCTGAATTCTCTAAGCAGCTTGCCGCTGGAGGTTTTGCAATACATTGCTGGGTTTCTGGACAGCATCAGCCTGGCCCAGCTCTCCCAGGTGTGCGTACTGATGAGGAACATCTGTGCCACTTTGTTGCAAGAGAGAGGGATGGTCCTCTTGCAGTGGAAGAAGAGGAGATATTCTCATGGAGGCACCTCCTGGAAAGTCCACAGTCAGGGAAGTCAACACTTGTTTGGTTTTTTTTTTTTCACTCATTCATTCATTCATTCATTCATTCATTCATGTGTTCATTCATTCAATAAATATTTTTAAAAGCTCTCTTGGGGACAAGTGCTGTACCAGGCATTGGGACAGTTGCTGAAACGTAAGACTCACTTGAGCAGCTCAGTCCAGCAGGAAAGAGACTATAAACGTATGTTTGGCAGTATAGTGCTGATGCCAATGCCTGCTTAGACCTCTTGAGTATCTTTCACTTGCTCACTCATTCTGTGCTGGCTCTCTCTAATCTCCATCCAGAGACTTATCTCTGCAGCTTGCCTCAGCTAGCTCCTCTGCCCATCCTCCAGCTTCTAGTTAGGATGAACCAGAGTGACTGTTTCAGGAGGAGGAGGCAGGAGGGGGCGTGCTGAAGGATCCGCTCCCCTCGCCTTCAAGACACCATGAAGTGGCTGTGTCCCTCCACTGAAGGTGGCTATACCAGGTGACTTGATCCACATAGCTACTTGTTCTGGGTGGAGTGAACAGTTTCCCTCTTTCCATGAGGCTACTAACTCTGGATATTGCCCCCAGAGTTGCAAACAGCACCCCCCACCAAATCCCACCCAATTTGAGGGTACCACTTGCTCCCTGCTTGGACTCTGACTGGTTGGTATAATAGACGAACAAATTCCTCTCAGTCTCATGCCAACAGGCTTTTAAAAATAGGTTGTATTTGGAAGTTGTGTTTGGAGTGCTTATTTCCCATGGCTGAATTGCTTGTTTAATATCAAACACTGCAATATATGAATCAAGAATCCTTTTCTTCTGTAGAGCCTTGTTCCTTTTCTCAAGTGAGTCCATCTTCACTGAATTACACCTTCTCCAGAAGTTAAACTCCTAATTCATCATATTCAAAGTGTCTGTGATATCTATTCTCATAGCAAATGTGTTGATAATATGAACCCTGAATAGACGATGTCTCCTCACGCCACCATAAAATGTGGATGTTCTCAAACTGGTATGGAGGAATTAGAGTTGTTTGCATCTATTTTTATTATGTCCAAAGTATCCAGTATATTTTCCCTTAATTTTCTTTAAATAGTCTTCATGGAAAAATAATTGTATTTTTATTTATCTATGCCCACATTCACATGTTAAACACCAGTTGCCACCAACCCACCTTAGTGATAAATGTTCATCTAAGACCAGCACATATCTTTCTCTATAAAATCAGATGTCAATAATGTAATTTGCATACAAAAAAAACTCATTATTTTTTGGTTCAATTTTGTCCCAAATTCAAATATGTCTGGCTGCTTTTGGATATCATGTGGGACAGACTAATTTCCTTGCGGAAAGGGAGAAATAACTTATGCGAGGCTAAAGGATACACATATTAAAGGCTTTTTAAGAAAAAATGATAACAGTTCTAAGATTTCAGAAACACTTTTCTCGCCCAGGGACAATGATCAAACATGACCGTGGAGCAGTCAGGCTGAAAGGGCGTCTGTCGGTCTAACCCTTGGCACTTTAAAGCTGGTGGCTCTGTGGCCCTATCCCAGGTGGAAAATCAATGAGCACCATACGCATAGAAATCCTCTTTTGGGGTCTTTATTTCTAAGAAGACCCTTCTTTGTTAGGCTATTTTTTCATTTTAAGTTTTAGAAAAAACATATAGGGGCATAAATGATAAAAGAAACATATTAACTTATATAATTAAAAAAAAAAACAAAGGCAACAGCTTCAGGTAAGGTTTACTCTAGCAGCTCAAAAATGGCGTTTGTTCCTATCCTCACGTCTGTAATATTGGCTGCATTCTGAGGTAGATCTTCCTCAGTGTCCCTGGGATCTGCTGGGGGTTCCTCAGACCCCAGCTTTCCCCTAGTCCAAGTACAGAGGAAGAAGAGAATCTGCTTTTGATGTCAAAAGTTCCAGAGCACCCCACTTTGAGTGCTAATCATCACCATTCGAACAGTGTCTAGACATAATTTTTGCTGCTCATAGGTTGCTGGGGAAGGTGTGTATCGAGTGTTGACTGGCATCAATCATGGTGAATAACTATAAGGCTGGCTGGGAAGGTGATTAATTAGCCAGGTGCTAGGCATTAGATGCAGGGAAATGAAATAATGAATGTCCAGGCAGCCACTGAGCACTGTGGAAGCTGACCACAGAGGAACAGGGCCAGCCGTCTATCTCACAGGCTGCTCAGACCCTTTCAGCCTGGAAGCTCACTGGCCATGTTCACCTCTGAGCTTCTCTTTCTTGGCAGACCTGGCAGTTCAGCAGCCTCTTCTCCAAAATCAAGAGCTGGGAGTTTAACGAAGTCGCCTTCATGTCCGAACACCTGAAAGCCTGTCCTTTCAACATCGTGGAGCACAAGACTGACCCCATTCGTTTGACCAGCATGTGTCAGCCCCAAGAGCAGGCCCAGGAGAGCTTGGTGTCCACGTTTAGGGCCCGGACACGGGGTAGACACACCTAAAGATTTGCACAGCACTGCTTCTGGCTTCTCAGGGTTAGTGAAATTAGAACAGAACTGTTTGAGGACACTGTTCATGGTCTGCTTCACTGGGTCTGAGAATGTGTGAAGTTCTTCAGGCCTCAGCAACTACCAATGACACTAGTTTTCTGAGCTATGGCTTGTAAGATAGTGCCACATTTTTGCTTTATCTTAGTTCTTTCCTCTTTTCATTTCCTAAAATAGATCTGTCTGGGAGAAAATAAGTAATGTAAGGCCATTTGAAAAAATGAACCCAAATCCTTGGTTGACTAGAGAACCAGGAAAATCTGTAACCAGCCTAGACTAGTGATTCTACACTGAGCTATCTTGTTTACAACCCACCTTCAGGTTTTTGGAGCAGGCACTACAGGAGGGATAAGAGTCTGAGGTGTAGTGACCTCCCTGGGTATCTCATCTGGAAGGTTCTAGAGCTTGATCTTCCCTGACCATTAAGGGCTCTTTTAGCCCCCCTACTGCATCAAAGCCCAGATGCTTCCAACACAACCCAACAGAATGGACCACACTAGACGAGCAGAGCAGTTTCAAGGACACCACAGGCCAAAGCCAAACAGTCCATTGTGTAGAGTCTTGACAACACACACACAAAAATAAGTCCTTAAAATGAAGGAAAGGTCAAAGATCTCTGGGAACAAAGTAGGTTGAGAGCCACTGCCCTAAAAGTTGTTGCACCAGCAACACAAAGTTAGGATGTGCTTCCCTTTTAGTGTGACAAATCAGATCTCACAGAGCTATTCAGCAGCCATAATCCAATGCAACTCTTTACCTGTTTACAAAGTAACTTTTAAACATGTGATGATGCTAAATTGAGAACCAGATGGAGCTGATCTACCCAATATGGTTTTTGCATCCTTGGGCCACCCATGTAAAAATATATCCTCCCTCCCTGGCTTTGTTGGGGATACCTGAAACCAGGAAAACAATATTTCTTAGGTTAAGTTACTCTTCCCTTATTGGGCACCATTTTCCAGCAATCCTAGAAGTTCTCATGCTAATGAAAAACAAGGAAAGGGAGGCAGGCATCACAGGGAACCAGCCAGCCAAGAATTCAAATAATGAAGGAGTCTTGCCAATCTGTGAGCTTGTTGTCTGGGTATCCGTCTCTCTGACCATGGTTCACAGCTGGTGCAGATGAAGAAGCTGGTGCAGATGAAGAAGCTGGTGCAGATGAAGAAGCTGGTGCAGATGAAGAAGCTGATGCCTCTGCAAGGGATCAGGAAGGCAGCAGAGCAATCCCAGATTGAAAGCATGCTCAATTTTTAACCATCTTCCTCTCATACTATTGTTAACACAAAGCTATGATTCCTCATCTTTATAGTTTGGTTTGTATTTCACCATGCTTTTTTTGTGAGTCATCATTTTCTAAAACTGTATCTAGAGTGTTCTCTAAGGCTTTGTTCAGTGAAGAGGAGTAACTGAAGATAGCTAAGCAATGAAGTAGGTCAAAAGAAAGTGAGTTCTTCAGGCATCGGTTCTGATTTCTTCCCCCAGTGGAATGGAGTTCTCAAAGCCTTCTCAGGGTTTCTTATTAGAGAAATAGAGAACTACAGACCATGGAAGCAAACCCTGGACTCTAATTATATGAGCCAGGAGCTGCAGAGAGACAGGGAGGCCACAGGGCTCTGCCTCCATAAGCTGCACTGCTGGGAGCAACCTGGCCAAGGAGAGCAGTCTGCCGCCCTCCTGATTGGGGTGTGGATACTTCCAGTCATACTTTCCTCCATCAATTCCTATCTCAGAGCAGCGCTGAGATGATTGGCATCTTCATTTCATAGGGGAATCCATTGTTTATGTTAAAGGAAACCAACATTTCCCCAAGTGGTATTCCCTGGTCCCTGGAGATATGCTCACTTTGTGGGAGGGCAGCCCCAGCAAAAGGGACCTTCTCAGAGGCACTGGGTTTAGTGAATGATTGGATGAAGGAAACTGTAAAGAGCAGCATGTAACAGAAGCAAGGCATTGCCATGTGGCTTCAGTTTAAGCAGCGGATGAGGAGGATGAGGAGGGGCATATTGCAAGCATAGAACCTACACAGGAAGACACCCATGAGTGGAGCCCTTTGATGAACATCACCCCCAGGAAAGGCAACCTAGAGATGGAAAGCAGCTGAATGTGGAGCAGAGAGGCTATAGAACTGAGCCACACGTGACCTCAGCAGCTTAGGGACTTGAGAAGGAAGCCTGCCTTACCAGGAAGGGTCAAATGGGAAGCAAGGTAGGTTTAAAGCAACAACACTGTATAAGTCTAACATGTGCCAAATCAAATTGAAATGGAGAACACAGTTTTATGTATCTGTGGTGACTTATCTGTGCATCAGCAACCCCAGTGTATGTCTAATGGGAAATAAAAGTTGCTTTGCACTCTGAAAGGTGGTGTGGAAATTTAACTATGTAAAAATGTGTTGCATTTGTTTATGCTGCAGAATATTCAACTGTGTAGAGGCATATTACATTCATTTATGCTGCATTTGTTCAATTATGAAAAGATGTGTTGCTGTTTCACCTTGCCTGCCTAAAGCACCTGATTGGTCTAATAAAAAGCTGAATAGATAATAGGTAGGCAGAAAAGGATAGGCGGGGCTGGCAGGCAAGTGAATAAATAGGAGGAATCTAGGCTTGAGGAAAAAAAGACCACAGAGAAAGAAAGGAACATGCCTGGGGCCAGAAGCCAGGCAGCCAGACAGACACAGAAACAGCAGTGAAGTAAGACATACAGAAAAAAATGTAAAACACCCGGAGGCAAAACAGAGAAAAAGAAACAGGTTAATTTAAATTTAAAAAGTCAGAAACGATCATAAGCTAAGGCTAAGAATTCATAACTAATAAGTCTCCATGTCATGATCTGGGAGCTGGTTTGTGGCCCAAAAGAAAAAGCCTGCTACAGAAAGGCTGAAAAGGTAAGTCTTGTGAGGTAGGTCCAGGAACAGACTTGTGATTCACTGCCAAGCATAAAGGTCATCATTAAAATCCAACAGTGTTTGTCTTGAAGAAATGCCAAGGGAAAATATGGAGTTTGTAGAGTTCTAGAAAGGTGGGGCTCCCTCTATGAGGCCCTGGGGCTACTTTGGCCTCAGCCATTACTTGTAGCTCCTCCATGCCAATGCCTTCTCCATTTTTGGCAGCTGAAACCAATGCCAATACTGTTAACAGCTTCCCTTTCTGCATCTTATCGGTCAAAGATGCCCTCTTTTAAACCCTGTACTCCAGGATCTCTATTTTTCTTTAAAAAAAAAAACCCCTTTCTAAAAAAATGAGCATCTCTATTTGTGCTGGGGCTGGGTTCAGCCATTGGCCTCCCTCATCCCAGTACTGAGTCACTTTTTGGTCATTGTGGCTGCCTGGGTGTCCTCATCTCTCTTCGCACCTGTTCTAGCTCTGGACCACACAGAGGCTTCACGAACTTTCTCCTTACGCCCTTTCCTGGACATGGGCTCCAATGGTCTTGGTGTCAGGGGGTCCAGGCCTTCCTGGGGCCCCCGTCACTCTTCATTTCAGCTCACGTGACTTTGTTCTCCTTTGACATCTCTCTTTTCTGTTTGGCAACCTTCCCTTCCTGCTTCCAACCCTCTAATCTGTGCTGCTTCCTCAAGAATCCACCATGGGCCAGGGGCTAGGAGAGATGGCTCAGTTAGCCAGGTGCTTGCTTACCAAGCAGGAGAACCTGAGTTTGATCTCCAGAACCCATTCAGATGCCACATGGGGGTGCCTTTTGCTGATGATCTTAGTGCTGAGGAGGCAGAGACAAAAGGATCATCCCTGGGGCTCCTTGGCCGGTAGAATCTAGCTTAATTGGTGAGCTCCAAATCAAAGAGAAATCCTTCTCAAAAAGAGGTGGATTATATTCCTGAGGATTAACAGTTAACGTGGCCCTCTGACCAACACAGACAAATGTGTATACCTGAATCCACAAGTGCACCTGTACATATTCAAACAGACACACACACACACACACACACACACACACACACACACACACACACAAATCACCATGTGCTGAAAAAGTCTGGTGGTTTTCCCAGACAGGAAGCTAACTTCATACAACTGTTCAAACTGATAGAGGTTAAACTACCTTAATCTGGATGTCACCTGACCCTGTTATTTCACATTGCTGCCACTGGGTGTGCTGGTTGATTTTTTTTTTTTTTTTTTTTTTTTTTTTTTTTGACAACTTGACACAAACCAAGACCTATTTGGAAAGTAATCTTAATTAAGAACATGCCTCCAAGATCTTGTTTGGAAGTTCTAGCAGGGGAACACAGCTATTTGTATACCCTTGAGGGAAAGCCGGTCCTCTGCTATTCAGGAAAGGTCGACTGAGCATGCAGCTTTGGGAGGGATGCACATGGAGCAGTGAGGGAGGAAGGGGACACCCGCCTGGCCAGCCAGATCAGCTGAATCAATGCTGGTGATCAATGGGGTGACAGATGTCTCAGCCAGACACCTTTAATCCCTGCACTAGGGAGGCAGAGGCAGGCAGATCTTTGCGAGTTTAAGGCCAGCCTGGTCTACAGAGCAAGATCCAGGAAAGGCACAAAGCTACACAGAGAAACCCTGTCTCAAACACCTCCATAAGATTCCTACATAGACAAGTCTGTAGGACTTATTTTCTTAATTAGTGGTTGATGTGAGCAGGGCCCCACCCACTGTGGGTGGTACCATCTCTGGGCAGGTGGTTCTGGGTGTATAAGAAAGCAAGCTGAGCAAGACATAGGGAGCAAGCTAGTAAGCAGCATCCCTTGCTGGCTTCTCCTTTAGTTCTTGCTTCTCCTCTAACTAGGTTCTTGCTCTGAGTTTCTGCCCTGACTTCCCTCAGTGATGGAGTGTGACTTAAGAATTATAGACTGAAAGAAACCCTTTCCTCTCCAAGTTGCTTTTGGTCATGGATTTTATCACAGCAGTAGAAACCTTAACTAAGACATCAGGCTTGTCTGTCTTGGACAGGGGCTCAGGTACAACCAAATAGAAAGGCCTACCTCCTGACCCCTAAGGCACAGGGCCTGGGCAGTGCTAAGAGCACTGCATCCTAACTACCAGGCTAGAGGGAGTGTTCTGGGTGCATCTGGCAGAGGGGTGGAAAATCAGGGCTATAGAGGCCCACACTAAAAGCACCACTTAACCCCAGTACAAAGCTAAGTCACAGTCTCGCTTTATTTTCAGTTTTAGTATTAAACAGAAGGACAATTCCAATTTGTCTCTTAAGGGAGGAAAAACGAGCAAAAAGCACAACCAGGTAAATCAGGCAGCCTAGGCTTCCCTCTAGGCCAACACACGGGAACACCAGCACTCAAGAGGGAGAGGAGCAGAGCGGGGTGTTGGTGAAGAATGCAGGACCACAGGATGATTCCATGAGCTACTCCAGGGAATAGTGGACACAGAGGGAAGGGCCCCTGCCTCATGCCGGCTCTGCCTAAAGTTCTTAATGAAGCAGGAGAGGGAGGTCTGTCTGAACCTCAGGGACCCACAATGTTCTCTTAGGTCCTTGCAGCAGTACTGAGGAGTGGGTGGAGGGAGGCAGAGCCACTTTGAACATGAAGAACCAGAGAAGCGAAAGACAATGGGGCTGGTCACTAGAGGAGCTTGACATAGTTTGCAGGAAAGAGTCCAAAGTGGCCATGGCAACGCCCCCGCCACCAGCCTTCATCCACCATCTCAATGTCAGTGATGATGTCATCCGGATCAAAGGAAAGCTCATCGCTTCCCTCTGGGGAGGAAGTTGAGACATTATGATGGTCAGTCAGGAATCCCTCTGTCCCTGCCTGTGCCAACTCTAAGCCTTAGGGAGGGAGGAAATGGGCCCAGTCCTTTGAGCCCTTTCTTGACCCTCAGAACCCACCCCCTTTTCCTATGTATCAGGGGCCACAGGGGTACCAGGCCCTTCAGGTGGCTTCACACTTACCTCCTTGGTAATCATACAGAGGTCCCTGCCCCACCAGCCCTGGCTGACGATCCTGAATAATGAGAAACAGAAACATCGATATGGAGAAGGCAAACAGATATGATCCTGTTGGAAGGAGAGGGGAGATTCCTCCTCCATCCCTAATGCCCAGAAACTGACCACATTTGGGGTCCCACCACACAGGTTGAGAACCTCTGATTTATAGCCTCAAGCTACTGGCAGCCCACTCTCTGTTTCCTCATCAAAGGTGTGGGTTAAGTTTTAAAGGTAATAAATTTTAGAACAAAGGAGAATATTTTATCTTGAACAGGGAAAGAAGGGATTAGGCAGACTTGATCAAGCTCACAGCAGGAATTGGAAAGCCAAAGAAGCCAGCTCATAACTGGAAGTGAAAAGTGGCCCAAACAGTGGGGAGCTGGAGGCTGGGAGCCATGACAAGCTGAGCAGGCCAGCCAGGTGGCCAAGGTGCTGGGTACTTGCCTTTCTGAGATGCATGCTTCTCCACTTCTCCTTTGTAATCAAAGCCCACTGCTGACTGCAGAGGAGAGAGAAATGATTAGTGACCAGGTCTGTTTCCTCCCACTCTGACAGATCCTAACTTTCATTTCTGTCCCAGAGGCAGTTTTAGACCTGTGGCTCGGCTTGGAGGTTTAAAGTAGAAACAGTGTTACAAAGCAGTGGTCTGGACAGAGACAGTAAAAAGAGAGATCCTAATCATCTCTCTTCATTTGGCCTGGCAGGCAGAGAGGATATATAGAAGGAGAAATCTGGGAGGAGGAGGAGGAGAAAAAGAGATGGAGGAGTGAGGGGAGCTAGGAGCCAGAGGAGGAGGAGGACTCCAGGGGCCAGCTACCCAGCTACACAGCAAGCCACAGAGTAAGAGTAAGATTTGCAGAAGTAAGAGACCGGGAAAAGCCAGGCAGAGGTATTGCACGCCTTTAATCCCAGCATTCGGGAGACAGAAACAGACCGATCTCTGGGAATTTGAGGCCAGCCTGGTCTACAGAGCAAGATCCAGGACAGGCACCAAAACTACACAGAGATACCCTGTCTTGAAACCCCCCTCCAAAAGAGAGAGACAGACAGAAAAACCCAGAGGCAAAAGGTAGAGGGGATAATTTAAGAAAAGCTAGCTAGAAACTAAGCCAAGCTAAGGCCCTGCAGGCATTCTTAAGTAATAATAAAATACAGTGTGAGACTTTTATTTGGGAGCTGGGGGGCGGGCCTCCCCAAAAGAGTCAAAACCAATAACCATATTTTGGCATCCCATGTTGGGTGCCAATTATTGTCCTTAACATTATTTCTGCCTTTTAAGCCACAGCTGTCCAAATCAGCAACTGCAGCTCCACCACTACCAGCAGCAGTTAGGCTGCAAAGGACATAGCTGGAGGAAAATAAAGCTACAAAGGGAACTTAATTAAACCTCTGTCCCTCTAAAGAACTCAAGAGTCAAATGTTAAGGTAGAATTCTCTTCAAAGAGGCTGAATCAGCAAATAGCTGACAGGAAGGGTTTTTAAGGAGAGGTGAGGAGAAGTATGTTTGGAGGACTTGAGCAAGGAAAGGAGGTGAGCTACTTGCTACTCAGCCTCTCTGAAGAGCAGAATTCCAACTTAACCTTTGAATCTTGAGTTCTTTAGAGAGACAGGTTTAGTTAAATTCCCTTCATAGCTTTGCAAGAGTTGGAACCTGAGGGGACAGAATTCCCTCTGGCTACACAGCCCTTGTGGCCTAATTGCTGGTAGCCACAGAGTTGCAGTTGGTGATTATGACAGCTGTGGCTTAAAAGGCAGCAACCATTTTCAAAAGGACAACATAAAACATCCTGGGAGCTGCGTCCCTATTTGCTCAGTATCTATGGGTTTTGCATCTTAAGAGCTAGTCTCCTGGTCTCCCTGTTCCCCTCTTCCATTCCCTCCCTCCCTCCTTCTCTGGGAATCCTATACCTGAAGCTGGCCTCAAACTTTCTCTACAGTCAAGGATCACTTTGGACTTGAGGGGAGACAGAAGACAGTTAGTTCTTGGATAAGCAGATAGTGAGGGAAAGAGATCCTGGATCAGATCAGGCTAATGCCTGGGTGCTTCCACCTTAGATCCAAGACAGCTTGCTCCAGGACTCTCACCCAGAAGAAATCCTTCTATTGCTGAGGCTTTTCCTCTCTGGCAGGCCACTGGCTCACTCCCAGCCAGCCTGCTGACTTCCTCCCCACCCCATTGTGGGCCACAGATAACCCATTAGGTAAGCTTGACTGGGCAAACTCCATGTCAGGAGTTAACTGCATTGTGGATTACTGAAAAGGAGGCCCTGTAGAGTCCTGTGGGTTTTCTTCTCTGCAATTTTAAAAGTCTCCATCAGTGTCACACCTAGTCAGTGGCTTGCTGTTAAAATGGCACAACCAGCATTAAATGCATCCTGCCTAGACAAATTCAAAAAGTGGAGCCAAGCTTTGCTCCACACCCTGTTAAGAAGTGGATAAACCCAGACTCCCTGTGGAGCAAGCAGATCATATGCTCTCTCTAGACATATGCCCTTTGTATTGCAGGGGGCTCTGGCTTTGTGTGTCACATGCTGTCTCTGCTGCTCTAAATCTTACCTGCGCTAGACTGCATACACACTTATCCTGTAATTCTTTAGTTGATGGGCAAAAGGACTTGTGGAAGGAGGGCAAGCAGACAGTACATTTCTGATCCTCTGCTTCTTCATAGGATTTAGTATGTACCACGTACCTGGTTTATGAGGTGCTGGGGTGGTACCCATACGCTAGGCTAGCATGCCACCAACTGAGCTACTTCCCCAACCTCTAGTCTTTGATTCTTGATCTACGGACACATGGATTGCTTAGGTGATGCAATTTGTACTTGTAAAATAACAATAAGAGAATTGGACAAAGACAATCAGGAGAAGAGCCAAGACTTAGCAGGAAATTCTCTAATGTTTTGAGAACCATGTGTGCTCCACATGACATTATTGTCTTTAAACACGTTTTCTGTTTACCTTGTCTGCCCGGTCCCTCTCAACTCCATATTTGCCCCCAAAGCCTCTGGAGGCATCAGTCTGGGAAGAGTGTTTCTTCACATCAGCAACATACTCGTGGCCCACAGCACTCTTAAGAAAAATCAGGAATGGTGTAGAAAAGATCAGAGTGACCTTAAGAAATAGATGAGGCGGAAAATGGATATTAGGGTGCAAGAAATTCCATTGTGGGTCAGATCTATAACCTCTGACAGTGATGCCAAGGAACCCATGATGAGGGATGCAGTAACTTTCTCTAGAGTCATGCCCATGCCAGATTCTTTTTTTCACGTCACTAAAGAGCCACTGCTCAGAAGTCTCCAGGATTGTACCGGAAGTCAGAATACAGAGAAGAGTTAGTCAGAGCAGTGTTGAACCCAAAGGAAGGGAGAGAGAGAGAGGAACAAAAAGGGGGGGGGAGGAGAGCTCAAACAGGGGCATTGTAGAGAAGAACAAAGAAGCAAAGCCTGGGTGCATCAGAGGATGCTGACCGTTTTGACTCCATCAGCCACATACTTTTGTCCTAGATCTTTACCCATTTGGACAACCAAAGTTCAGAAGTGAATTCTGAAGTTTCCAGTGTATATATAAGATGACTACAGGACTGAGGAGAGACTCAGTGCCTAAGAGTTCATGCTCTCCAATGTGAGGACCTAGGATCAAATCTCTAGCTCCTACAAAAAAGTGAGGCACGGTGGCATGGACCTTATTTGGAGTGGTTATAACCCCAGCAAGGAAGGGTGGAGACAGGTACATTCTGGGAGCTCCCTTCTCAACTGGCCTGGCTGCAATGATAAGCATCACACTCAGAGGAGATCCTGTCTCAAGGCTGAGAGCTGCAGAGGAAGACATCTGACATCCGGCTGTGACTTCCACTGTGCACACACACACACCACACCCCCGAAACCTGCACACATGCATATACCAGATGCAACACATGCATACAACAGGCATACACACATAATCACATAATGCAGTAAAGCAGTGGTTCTCAACCTTCCTCATGCTGCGACCCTTTAATACAGTTAGTTCCTTGTGCCAGCTGCAGTGACCCCCCAGCCATAAGATTATTTCATTGCTACTTCATGACTGTAATTTTGTTACTATTATGAAGCATAATGTAAATATCTGATATGCAGGATATCTGATATGTGAACCCCAAAGGGATGCAAACTATGGGTTGAGAACAGCTACAGTAAAGAAAATAACAGGGGTTGGGGATTTAGCTCAGTGGTAGAGTGCTTGCCTAGCAAGTGCAAGGCCCTGGGTTTGATCCTCAGCTCAAAAATAACAATAAGATAAAATAACAGAAGTTGCAATATAGGTAGAATACACAGTATTTACAGGCAACAAATAATTCTATAGCCTGTTTTTCCTTCTCCACTAATGTTCCCTGCTTCTTCAGTCTAAGTGGGGCCTAGTTTTGTTTCTGTTGCTATGATTAAAACACCCAAAAGAAACTTTAAAGGAAAAAGGCTGTATTTGGCTACAATTCCAGGTTTGGGTCCTTGACTTTGGGGAAGTCAAGACAGGGACTTGAAGGAGCCAGTTACACCCACAATCAAAAGCAGGGGGAGAAGGAGGGCATGCATGCTTGCTGCTTACCTCTCCATTTCTACTCTTCTACAACAGGGCCCAAGCCCAGAGAGTGGTGCCGCCCACAGTGGGTTTCCCACATCAGCTAAAGTAATGAAGACACTCCCCAACAGACTAGACCGAAGGTCAGTCTGACCTAGACAGTCCTTCACTGATGCCCTTTTCTTGGGTGGTTCCAGATTGTGTCGGGTTGACAGTGAAAACTGTCCATCACACAGGGTCATGGTATACTTGGAGCTGTAACAGGCCAGCTGCTCTAATGTCTTGATTGTTCTCTGCCATCTATATCTTGTGTATTGAGATTGGGGGCAAAAAAGATATAAACAGCACATAGATACTCTGCTTTAAAGCCCAAATGGACACTGTATTTAGAACAAATTTTAAACCAAAGCACCAACAAGCTAGTACTTTGCTTTTCATTTTTTTTTCTTTAAAATAGATCTCTCCTTTTCTACTCACCTTGTCCATCCTGTCTCTTTCCACTCCAAACCGACCTCCATAGCCATGGGATGCTTTAGGCCCCGGCTCCAACTCTTTCTTCTTGAGAATGTCATGCTCCTCAGACACTTTGCTCCTCAGCTGGTGAATGCTGCAAGTCACCACACACCTGAGACTCCCCTCATACAGGGAGGTCAGCAGACCCCTTCCCCGAAAAGTAGAAATCTTTGGTAGCAAAACTCTGAGTCAGTGACAGGCTTGGAGTAAGAAGTTGGTACAATCAACATAGCCTGATGTAACCTCTCTAGAAGCCAAGATCTTGTGGTCTGTCATCTTTCTCACTAACATAACCTTGTCATCTTCAGTCCCATTTCTCACGTTCTCATGTGTCACAGAACAAATGATATCTATATACTTATAACTGCGAAGTTACTGCTCTCTCTCCGAAAAGACCTGCCTTCAACCAATTAAGTGGTCTGTCTCAAGAAGCACATAAAGACAGGCAAATACCTTTAGACCACAGTTCTAAGAGTCGACCCCAGAAAAATACTTTTAAATAGGGCAAAACTTAATGTCTAGTGATCGAAACATTACAGACAATAGCAAAAAACAAGCATTCTGTATACCTAGTAATTGGAAAATAGCTTAGAAAATTGAAATGCTACTTTTCAATGACACAATGGAAGTCATTAAAACTGATGCAGTTTGGGGTAAGTTTATTCATTCATTATTGGCGGGTGTTTTTTGGGTTTTTTTTTTTTTTTCAAGCATTAACATTCTGCAACATAAGCCTGATGGTTTCTGAGAATTACAAACAGAAACAAAGCCAGAAAACCCACTCATTGTCATCTGTAAGGACAGTTAAAAGTCCCATAATTTAGGATTGGGACTCTACCTCTGACAGTAAGTGACACTCATTCCTCTTAGTCTATGCTCACTATGCTCATTTCCATCCTTGCTACCATGGAGGCTGCAACACCAAAGAGGGCAGAGAGCCACAGTCTATTTAGTCTGAAGATAAGAGTCGACCCATCAGCACCATACCAACAAATGACAGCAATGGTTCACAAATTTGGAAATAGTCAAGGACCCCAGGGACCAGATAGAAATATCTGGGTGAGAGAACTCTAAATTGTAGAGACCTGACATTCTGCAGTAAGCAAAGGTCTGCGGAGTAGTTACTGTCCTTGGGACTCCATAGCTCAGGCCCAGCAGAAATGGTTATAGGCAGAGTGGCCATCTCACAGTGGAGATGTTCTCCTTTCATGAAGGATTAGACTCACCTGCTGATCTAGAGGGATAACCTCACTGACTGCTTTTTAAAAGCCTTTCAGCTTTAGCATGGTTAATTTTAAAGGACTGGCTATGAACCAAATGAAATCAATCCCTGCTGCTGGAGGCACCCAGTGTTCCCATGCCTCACCTGACCCCTCTGGCAGCTCTAAAAGCAGAAATCAGCAGCAGCCTTGGAGCTGCCTATGCCTGAAAAGGACTGGGCTCCCAGAGCTTGTGAATGACTGACTGTCCGAGGTTCCCAGCTGAGGTATTCAAGTGAGAAATCAAGGGCTGGACACAAACATTGTTTTCAATTGAGAAAATATGCAAATCCACCTACTCTGTGGCAGGCTAGTTAGATTGTACCAACAGATGACATTATTTGAATGAAAATGTTTGGGGCAAAAAAAAAATTTACAAAATACTTTCTTTTGTTTTGTGTTGTTTTTGTCCATGGAGAAGCAGTCTCATGAAACCCAAGATCGCCTCTAACTTCCTATGTAGTCAAGGATGGCCTTGAACTGCCAGTTCCCCATACACCAAGTGCTGGGATCCCAGGCATCTGTAGCCACACCCAACTGAAAGCCCAACTTCTTATTAATTTCTTTACCATATAGCTGAATCCATCCTGAGTAGGTCTTAATGTATAATCATTTATTAATCATTAATAAATATCAGTTACATAACTTTGAGTGTGAAGCATTGCCAGGCTCTGGGGACACAAAAGGTCTCATGTATGGTGACAGTGGACAGACAGGGGAGACACAGGAAAAGAACATGTTACAGTCAGGGTGCCAAATGTCAGACCTAAGAGGTTTTTGACACACTGTCCCTGCTTTAAGTTTTCAAATGGCTTGTGTTGACGCGGCAAGAGAGTCAAGCAAAATTCAGGACTTCAAACACAAAAGAGGAGAAAGGGCCATGCTTTGGGGCTTGATTAGGAAATAAAAATGAAGGCATAAAGCTGGATGAGTCTGCCTATAAAGTCTTTATTCATAAAGAATATGGCCAGGCAGTAGTGGCACAAGCCTTTAATCCCAGCACTCAGGAGGCAGAGGCAGGAGGATCTCTGTGAGTTCGAGGCCAGCCTGGGCTACAGAGTGAGTTCTAGGATAGGTTCCAAAGCTACACAGAGAAACCCTGTCTTGAAAAAACAAAACAAAACAAAAACCAACCAACCAACCAAACAAACAAACAAAAACCCAATACGACTATGTGTTTAGAAAAGCCTAAATCCACAAAGAAGCTACCAGAACTATTAAGTACTCGTGGCAAGGTTACAGGATACAAAGTCACTTTATCAAAGTCAAATGCATTTATCTACCAGCCACAAACATTTGAAAACTGAAAGTTAAAAGTAAGCTATACTCATGACAGAACATGAAATGTTTTAAGGGAACTTCAATAAAATATGAGTAAGACTTGAACACTGAATAATGCTTCTGGAAAAAAAAATCTAAATAAGTAGAAGACTATCTCAGGTTTATAGATTGGAAAACCCAATACCACCAACATGTTTATTGTCCTCCTAATGACCTATATCTCCAGTGGAATCCCAATCCAAATCCCAATAGGCTTTTTCCCCCCTCAGGAGCTCAGTTAGAAGAGAAAAGAGTGGGATTTATTTAAGAGTTTGAGTCCACCCACATCTGCAGAGACGTCCATACAGATGTAGGTAACAGTCAACAACCTCTATCAAAGTGCCGGGGCTGTTCACAATGTAGGGGTGACCAGTGGTCATAAGATACTCACTACAGGATTGTGGTGGCTTTTCCCTCAGATTTCTCCATGGTTTCCTTTCTAGCTGTGAAGACATAAATGAGTCCAGTGTCCTTCCTGTCTATAATCTGCTTAGCTACATTGAAAAAAATTTTCACCTGTCCATGGAATACTGTCCCACATTCACTCTAAGACTGGTCACTTACTGCACAGGGGTAGATCATCAGTAGGGAAAACTGGTTGAAATAGCCACACTGGTTGGTGCAAGGGAAACATTAAATGACAGGAATCTCAATTTTGTAAGAAAGAAAATACCAATGCTGTATGTTTTATCACTCAATTAAAAATATTGTCCAACTACACTGAAAAAGATAAATATTCAAACACAGCATGTAACAAGTCCCCTTTTTTGGGACACAGTGTGGAATTTACCAACCAAGTAAACATTACAGAAGTCTTTGGAGAAGACTAGTTTGATGGGGTATCAATCATTCCTCCACTGGACACCCCTGTTTTATTGAGCCTTGCCAAGGGAGCGTGAGGAAGAACTGTCTAGTCATACTGTGGGCTTCTAAACAGAGGTGTAGAGAGGTAAGAAGGGATGATGTCCATCTGCCCTGGTAGCCTTTGGGACTTCCTGGTTCAGCTCCTACCTACTTGCTAGCAAGTCCCTGCTCATCCTTCTTTCTCAGGAACCTCCACTACCAGGAGGCCTTCCTGGTGTTCATCACTTCCTCCTAAAGGAGACCCTCTTCAACTACCCATCCCAAGGGCTCTGTCTATCTAGGTTTCCACTTTGTAGATTCACCTGGAAACCTCCACCCTTGCCCCTATTTTCTGATAACCCCTAGAAGATCATCCATGGGGAAATCTGAGGTAGGTGGGTTAGAGATGTGTTAAGGGGCAATGGGGGAAGTGGGGAGTTAACCAGGCCAAGAGTCTGGTGAGCTACTAAGAACAATGCCTTCCCTACTTGGCAACAGCTACTGATAGGGGTTAGAACAGGTAAAGATGACCTGTGAACCACATCCTTATGGCCTCTGTTTGGCATGTCCTGGCTTTGAGGCTGCCCTGCAACACAGGGAAACTGGAAAGAAGAAGTCAACCTATATTCATGAGCAATAAGGAAGCAGCGAGGTCCGATGGTCTCATCCTCTGTCCTTCTATCTCCCCACCCCACCCCGGGGCCTCAGCCCATCTCTCCCATCAGCCCCTCATACTCACTTTTAAGATAAAAATAATTTAATATGCTTATACTATTGATAACTAGTCAAGAAGGTGGCCAACTTGAAGTAGAAGGCTAGAGAATAATCTGGTGAAGGACAGAGAATGCCAGGCACATCCATTGCCTGAGGACAGTGTTATCTTATGGCATCAACAGTCCATAGACACCTCTGACTCCAGATGGACTTCTCCAAGAAGTGCACGTGAACCCTGACACACTCTACATTGTTCAACTCTGCCGCCCTGCCCTTCTATCTTCAAGTGACTTGTTTGGACCAATGAAATAGACCCTTTCGCTTTGACTGGCTGCTTTTCAAATAATCCCCCAGGGGGACTCCTTGGGAAACCTGGGGTCCTCAGTGACAAAGAGGAGGCAAATAAAGTCCCTAGGATCTCTGGTTGAAAATTAATACTACTAAAGAAGTTACTGACTCTGACCCTGGATGTCCTCATCTTGGTCATCTGTGGGGTTCTGACCGGATTGGCTTAGAGATAATGAACCCCGAGAGGGTCGGTCCCAGAAGGACCAGTGTTTCTGCAGAATAGAAAGCCTCTAAGTTCACTTCCAAGTGGAAGCTGGACTTGGAACATTTTATTTGTTCTGATAAAGCTATTTTAAAGTAGAGAAATATGTAAAAGGGGGAAATCTTTTTAGCTAATTTGGAATTCTAATCCAATGTCACAATTAGAATCATCAGAGCAGACATTATAACACATCATATAGCAATGCAGTTCTCTGGAGGAACCATAGAACTTCAGAGATGACACCAAGAAAACTCATTTCCCCTTTACAAATACCCCATGTTCATCCCTCGAGGAGCAGAGTGTAACATGCAGGAATAGCAGAGAGATCAGGTTCAAAATACACATGTGCTCTGAGAGAGCCAGCTAGCTTTTCCCAAGCAGCAACTTCATGTAAGAGCATGGTTATACCTATCCAACCTGCATGAGGTATGAATCTTCGCCTCCTGACTGGGTGTGTGTTGGGGGGCCTGTCTTAGGAAACTTTTTATTGTTTGCTGTTGTGGTTTTTTTTTCTTTCTTTCGAGACAGAGTCTCGCTATGTAGCACAGGCTGTCTTGAACTTACTATATGGACAAGATTGACCTGGATCTTATGATCCTCCTGCGTCAGCCTCCTGAGTGCTGGTTGGAATTACAGGTAAGGGCCACCATACTCGGTGGCCCAATATTTTCCAGAGTTCTCTCAGAACTATTCACAAGGCTTCAGGAATTTCACACCCCATGATTCCGCACCTCTAACTCAATCTCAGGATGGACGTCTTCACTATACCTCACCTCCTTTGGCTCCAGTGGCTGAGGCTAGAAGGATGCTCACAGCCATCCGATGCTGGCCAGCGAGAAGGAAGGGTTTTCACAACTTTCTGCTCTAGTTAGCATTCCTCCATCCTTCACTCTCCATAGAGCACAAACACAGGTCCATAACATCTGTGCCAACACAACTCCTTATTCTGAAAATAATTTTATTATTTTATTTTACAGGAGTTCCAGAAGTCCTTGGGATGTTGTGACTAAAATTTAATCAACGTGAAACAAAGAGTTGGTGGGTCAATCAGTCTTCGCCCTTCCTCAGATGATAGGTACAAGAAGGGAACACATCATGTCCATAATGAGAAAACCAGTGGCTGGCAGGGGAGATAGGCACAGTGGGAGCCACTTGTGACCGCTGCTCTCAGGTCTGGATTCAGGTGTTTTGCCTTCTCTTTCCATTGCCTTAGCCCTGTTACTAGAGGCAGGGGACAATGGTATTGAAGACAGAATTCACACCCGCACAATAGTGTGGTGGCTCAGTAGAAGCGGTGATGCTCCCGCACGGTCTCAGGACCCCTGTGTTGGAACATTCAGGATACAAATAGGCTACACCAGGTTTGCGGCTCCAAACTGTCCTCACTTCTACCTTTGTGGTCACAAGAATTTTCCAAGGAAATAAGGGTAGGAAAAAAAAAAGTGGGAAGGCTTTCTGGAACAAACAATTCTTATGTTAGATACAAATGAATTAAAGGTTCTGAGAGTCAAGTTCAGAGATAACCTGTGATACAGAGGATGAAAAGGACATGAACCAACAGGAAGTAGATGGCTGCAAGCACTGGCATTTGGGTCCGGGAACGGCATAGTGAACACAGAACCCGCTTACACCCAGCATGACTCCGAGTCTGAAACAAACAAAATATCGACAACAATAACAATAAATGGGGAAGTCCAAGCTCTTTCCCTTCACCAGTAATCCCACATTTAAGTCAAGCTGATCCCATCCTCACAGAAGAGAGGCAGCCTGGGAAGGTTTCCTCATGTGGGACTGGGCTGCAGGGATGGAGATGGGCAGTGTTGTAGGTGTCCAGCTAC
>NW_023411998.1:0-10742 GCF_903995425.1 Onychomys torridus
GGGAGTTGAGGTGGATCTTCCACCAGAACATTCCAGACTCTTTGGGGATAGGGATGCCAGGGAGCCAGGGGTTGAGGTGGAGCTCCCACCCAAACAGTACACATTCCTGACCTTTGCACCGTGTCCTGACAACTGCTGAATGGACAGAAACCTACATGACTTTAACCGGTGCCCCAGGTCAGACAAGAAGCATGGTCTCCACAGGAACTCCTGAGATGGGGAACTGGGCTTCTGATGTTACCTGACTTGTGGGGACTCAGAATTGCTGCCCTTTTTGTCCCTGTGCACATTCTACAACATTCTGTCCCCGCAGAAGCTCTCAAGGTATGTTCACCTCCCTGTGAGTCAGGTTTAGCTTACACCGGGCAGGACACAGTCCTCAGTTAGGCTGGATCTGCCACTGATGTAGTCATGTCAATACATAACTGTTATTTATTTGGTCTGACTGAGAGATATACAGTATTTGTTGTCATTTTACATTGAAACCAGAAGCTGTAGAACCAAGAAAACAAGCTTCAAAGCATTCCTGGAAAAGCACCAAGATGTGAGGTCCAGGAGGAGATGGCTAGTCCCTGGCTAGGCACTGTCTATTTGAATTTAACTGCCTCAAACAAAAAGAAAATAGAAACTTGTAGTTTCCTAGTAATGTGAGTGTCTTTTGCAGAGCTCTGTTGCTCCCAAGTGAAGACTGTAAATCTAGCAGTCTTGAGTTAGAGGAGGGGTGGTTCCTCTAAAGTCTTTATGAACAAGGTACTGGGCAGGACCTCTTACTGACAGCAACACATTGCTAGTCTACACCCAGTCCTATAAGAAATCTGAGCCTTGAGCAGTATACTGAGGTAATCATCATTGATGCGGGTGCCCTAACTCCACACTGTCCTGAGTTTAGAGCAGTGGGGATGGAGCTATCATCTCTGGTTAAATAGCCCACCAGGTTTGGAAAATGGGTCAGCTTGATTTAATCTCTAGCAAAGGAAGTGGAGTGTTTCTGATGGCTTCTGTCTAGCCCTTGAAGGGATCAATGTGGTCTGGTCTCAGATCCTGACACTTACCTGCTGGGGCAGCACCACTCAGAGAAAGGCAGAGATTATCATAGGCACAGTTCTATGCTAGCAGCACTGGATATTTCTCAGTAGTTCACATGGTCATACCCACTTTCATTTGGTCTCTATGTGGACCTATGAAAGGGCCTGAACAAGGTCCTCAGATATAAAACAGCACTTCACCTTCCCCTCCATCTCCCTAAGATAAAAGACTGGTAGGGAGAATGTTAAGTTCTTTTCATTAGAAAGAATTGGTAGGTGAGACCTTGGAGGTGGGGTATGTTTCTGTTTTGTGTGTTGAGACAGGGTCTCATTTCTCCCAAGATGTCCTCACACTGGAAAAGCCTGATGTAGTACTTCTTCTTCACAGATCAGCTAGCCAAGTCTGTGTATATTATGCCAGCAGAGGGTGGTAATTCATCAGAAAACATCCCTTAGTGTCTCCAAGATAGTTCTATGAAAAAGTCAATGATTCATCAGTGATAGGGCCTAGCAGTCATTTGGATGAGAAAATTCAGATAATGTTCTGATGCTCAAGAGTTGTGTCAGATGTTTACAAGAACATCAGCTGAAAGGTATGTGTACAGATGTGCCATTCCAAAATTATCCAGAGGCAGCATGGCACCCTTTATCCAGTTCAGTGAGGTGGACTTCCAGCCCCTGCTTTAGGATGAGATCTTTTGAGTATAAAGGAAAGATGTATGGGAATCATCTGTGCATCATGTGACAGTAGAACAACTAGACAGTACAGCATCATGACCTGCAGGGAGCACGGCCTAAAAGTGTGCTGCCAGTGTTGTGCCTGCAGCTGATGAGATCCAGGCATGACCCCAGATGATATATATATATATATATATATATATATATATATATATATATATATATATATATCAATATATAATAACCTTATCTATCATAAGACAGAGTTTATGGGACAATTCTCACTTTCTGAATATTGGATGAAGACAGATTACCTTACAAATTATTCAGCATACAGCTCTGATTCCCAGAAGAAAGAATCATAATGGATTAGGAAGCTTATCTTAACCCCAAAGGTGACTGCAAATGGAGTGTAATTTTCAAGGGAGGAGGTGTGCAAAATAAGCATGTTTGATAAAGACAGGACCTGATGTTATCTTGGAAGGTGTATTTTTCCATGGAACAGGAGTTACTGTGAACAAGAAAAGCATGAGCTCCTATGAACAAAAAAGCAGAGATTTGTGAATGGACAAAGCATCAAGTGCATGAGGCTCAGCAGCCAGTTCAGAGCTGAGGAAGGAACACTATATCCAGACATGCATGACTATGTGCAGGATGCCTTAGGGAAAAAAAACTGTGATGTTCAGGAAAAAAGAACCAGGGAGACTCAGGCTGCTAGAAACTGTATGCTACAAAGGTATTGGTGCACATTAGAAAGATGAACCTTCAGAAGATTTATCTCTTTGGTATGGAAAGATTGCAGCTGAGGAAAACCTTGGCCCAGGTAGACTTTTAAGATACGTTTGTACAGGGAGGTGTTTTGGATTCCACTCTTGCTAAGGATGAACAGGAGAGGGCTTTGAAGAAGTGCTGAAGCATATCCAGAGAAACTGGGCGTTTAGGAGGAGTCTGGGAGTGCAAATTAGTGTTTGTCTTGATGAACCATCAAGGATACTTTAGTGAAGATGACTCAAGTGAATTCCAAAGACTTTGAGCAAAAAAAGCCTGTAACATGTTTCATCCTCAGCCTTGGCGAGAACATGACAGATAAAGCCCCAAAGAGGCATGGCTATGCTCATCTTGAAAAGGCTGTTTCAATTGGTAACTGTCTTTCTACAACCTGTCCAAGGCCATCCACAGGTTTCAGGTCTGTGCTGCTCAGTCTGCAGGGAGAGAATGTTGCGTAGCTTATATTTTTGTTTCATTTTTTGTTTAGGTTTTTTTTTTGGTTGTTTTGGTTTTGTTATTTTGATGTTATTTTTACTTGTTGTTGTTTTTTGTAATTTGTTAAGGTTATTTGCAGTTTATATTGATGGCCCTTTTAAAACTCCTTTTGAGATAAATGTACTTTTATGAATAAAAGAATGATTTCTAACTCTTTACACTTAAGACCTGTTCCTTTAGTCAGCTGTGGGGTCACACTGCTGTAACCCCAGAACTCATAGACACAATGGATCTCTGCAAGTTCCTGGCAGCATAGGTTACATAGTTAGTTCTCAGCAAATCATAGCTAGCGACACAGGTTGGTGAAGTCTTGGGGATGAGTCATATGGATTATTCCACGAATACACACTTTATGATGGAATTAGTATCCATAGTGTCATGTATTAGTATTGTACTCTACAGACACACTTACCAAAGTGCTCATGCATAACAACTTATTGAAAATATACCTTTATTGCTCTATGGCCTTTCAGGACATAAAACCATTCATTGAGGAACTGTAAAAGAAATCATGAAACCTAGAGCTGTCTACCTCTGTTTTTCTTGCAATACATTGTCAGTGATAACCAAGCAACAGATATAAGGACCTTCCAAGTAATTTTGGAAAATAGCTTTCTGTATATGCGGTTGGCCTTGACAATGCAATTTGTTGTCCTTTATTCTTTTCATATTTATTTGTTTTTATTTTATGTGACTGGGTGTTTTTCCTATTGTACATCTGTTCTAGACATGGCTGCAGTTCCTGAAGAGGACAGAAGAGGGCAACAGATCCATTATAGCTGGTTGTTAGATACCATGTGACAGAGCACCAATTGTTCTTAACCTTTGAGCTCTCTCTCCAGCTCCTGCAGTTGGCTTTTGACCTTCAGCCCTATGTGCTGTATTGTTGAACTGGATCACCTCCAACCAAAGAAAGAAGTCTCTGGAGACATGTAGGGACAGGTACATGAGTTAGGCATGCTCATGGAGGCAGCATAGCACATATGCAGGGCTCTGGTGTCCCCACTGATTTCTGCGGGTTCAGGATCATGCTTCAGAGTTACTTATAGTCAGGGTTGGAGCAGAACTGTCACCTCTCATCTCGGATGATGATGTAGATTAGACATACCTGATGAAATACAGATTTGAGGTGACTCTCCTTGGGCCTGGGTGTGGGATAAGGAATCCTTGATAGCAAGAAAGATCTCCAGCTAAGCAGTGTTGGGAGGAAGCTCCAGGACAGGTACAGTGCATGGAGGCTGCAGCAGAGGACACATGCTTCTGGTGGAGAGCATGCCTATGCAAGCCGTGGACAGGAGAGAGACAATTGAAGCTGCCCTTGTCCATGACAGATCTCAGAGTATATTGAGGAACGGTTTATTCTAGGTGATTCTTTTATAATTGTAGAGCTCCTGGGAGCAGATTCGACTTCTGAGACTGGAGGTGAGCCAGAGAGTTCAAGTGTGGAGGAAGTAATCTTGTGGGTCCCCAGACAGGTTCCGACAAATCTAGGCTTTCACAAGCTCAGCAGATAGAGAAATGGGTAGAGGCTTTGGTTACTCTCTGTCATAGGTCACCTTCTCTTTCGGAACTTACCCTGACACAGAAAAGCCCATCCATAGACACACTGGAAAGTAGGTGAGACACTGTTTGGTGTTTATGCCACATGCTGAGTTCCTACTACATTGTTTGGGTCTCCTTGTCCATTTTAGTACCTGGAAGGAACTTGGGGCCAGCTATGCCTTACACACCTGTGTCCTCAGCATAGTTTTTGGTGGGTTTGGTAAATGTCACCAGATGGATAGATTAACCTGGCTCCTTATTAACCTGGCTCCTTTTACTGGCATTTGTGCAGGTAGATAATAGTTTCCTATCCGTCTCTCTCAGTCTATACTGTCCTTATTTCACAGTGTAGACTGTGGACCTTCCTTTAATCTCCCAGATAACTAAACATTCTCAGTCTTGAAAGCATTCTGTCAGCAAAGGACCAGTCTTGGGATGGAGAAATAAATAGCTGACTCTCTTCGTCCAGCCTGCCCTGTAATTGTAGGAAGATGGATGGAGTTTCAGATTTGGGATGTAACTCAGTAGTAGAGTAGTCACAATTCCCTAGGTTTAATTTAGCTATACGGTCTAGAGTGGAAGAATAATTAAGAAGCCATTTACATCCAGAGTTTTATCCAACAACAAACAAGGAAGCTCCATTCAGGCTTTTTATTTCTCTAAACACTTACCTCCCCACAGCTCCCTATAGGAATGCGTTTGTTGAATGTATTTCACTAAAGTAATATTCATTCTTGGATGAAAAAGGATTGACTCTATATGAATAAAGTACTGATATATACATATTGAGAACATACATACAGATACATACTTATTCAATTTCATGGTTGAGGAGATAGGATGGTGAGATGGCTCAGTGGGTAAAGTTACTTGATGACAAGCCTACAGTTGTGATTTCTTCCCTGGGACCCACATGGTGGAAGGAAACAACAAACTTTCCAGAAACTGTTCCAATATTTATGGATGTGTGGGTGTGGTCCCACACAACCACCATAACTGATTTAAAAATCCCTCAGAAGACCATGGTGAAAACATTTGTCAAGGAGACCTGCAGACCTCTGTCAGTGATGTCTTGTCTTGTCATGCTAGTAAACACTGAAAACATGGACTACTTTATCTATACCCTGAAACCTGTCAATGTGGCTGTTTTCAGGGAGACTGTTGTTCACATTATCAACATGGAGAACAGCAAGTGTTCCATGTATTACATGCTGCAGTTCCTAAGGTGAGGAAAAGCCTCTTCTCATGGAGAGACAGCCAGGAGTTAGGGGTCACTATTAAGAGCAAGGACCATACCAACTCTTGGGCATATTGCTAAATGATTGGCCACATTTTTGTGCCAGCCCAATTTGATCTCAGTCCATTAGGTTTCCTTCTGTTCTCTCATCAAATTGCTTATAAATGGGCTACAGTTCTCTAAGTTACCTTTCTCCCTGACCCTCACAGCACACAATCACTCCTAGGTTAAGTGAATTCCTGATGGTCACTGCTAACAACAAATAAGATACAGTGTCCCCAGTTCTTGAAGACACCCAAAGTTACCAAGAAGCCTCCTGATGTGACCTTCTTGCCACATAGTTCAGTGTGTGATTCCTGACCTTGGCTCCTTGCCCCTCCACAGCTCAATATAAATGCCCTTTGTGAGACCTGAGGAGCATTTGTACTTCACAAATAGTGTCAGCACCATTCCTTCTGGACAGGACCAGGCCCTGGCCATGTGTACTTGCTTCATCTGTACATCAGCTGCCATGGCATCTCCATACGTCTTCACCCGATGAACTCATGGATATATATTAGTATTTGTCCATTAGAGGGATTTGGACTTTTGTTTACTTTTGTTCTCGAGAAGCTATAGAAACCAAGAAAGGCGGCCTCAAAGCATCACCTGAAAATCAGGTTAAGTAAATGTGGCCATCTGGAATGTGTAACTGAGCTGAGACCTTTGTGACTCCCAATCTCCTGTAAAAGGTCTTCTATATCTCTCTGGATAAGCATTTTCATTGATTAGTTCTGAGTGTCTCTTAAAGACAGTTTCCTGCACCACAGTCAGGCCAGTTACTATGGCCTGTTGAAGCCTCACTGGAGCTTAGAAGCCTATTTTAGATGGTCTGGATGATGCACAGCTTGTCCAGGTCACCTGTACTGCCTTATGTCGTCATCCACACTTCTCTGAGATGTGAGCAGTCCCACCACCTGGAGGCAAGAATGCATAGAGCTTGGATGTCAGGCAGAAACAGTTGCAAAGTTGAAGGGACCTGAAAAAGAGGGCATTTGCCCAGGCTGCCAACAGTCAGCTTTGGAAGACTAAATTCTATGACAATATAAAATAGTTGTGAAGGGGCATGCAGAGGACCTGGACCAATTCTTCAATCTCTTCTCAGGCATCCAACAAATCTTTTCCATTACTTGGATCTCTTGACATCTGGGATCCATGCATCACAGGAGAGCAATGAAAGTCACTGACCCGGAGGGTTTGCTCCTGAGTCAATGTACTCTTAGTGATGAATGTGTTCAGTGTGGTTGGCCTAGAGACATGAATAAATGGCCAGGGCCATAGCTCCCCCACTCTGGGGAACATTCTGTGAGCCTATTCTTCTTCCCTTTCCTCACTACATGGGTTGATTGTGTTTCTCCTTCTCCCTGGACAGTGAGGTGACAAGGAGTAGGAATTTGACCCTGATGTCTTGTGCTATGTACCCCAGGAGCTCTTCTGTAAAGGTCCAGGTGGTCTAGTTCTCTCAATTGCTTCAAGAAACAATAGTCTATTCTGCTCTCGTGGCACATGGCTTTAATACCAGGTGAGGGAAAAGTAGGTGATCTCTATGAGCTTGAAGACAGCCTGGTGTACATAGAGATTTCAGGGCAGCCGAGTCAAAGGGTTGAGTTATTTAAAAGTTAGATGTTCAGAAGGAAAAAAAAACAAACCAAATTATCAAAATATTAAAGCAATGTTTTTTAAAACAAATACATTCTTCAGACTTTGCCTACTTGATTTCCTAAGTTCTCATGTGTTAGGGAAAGAAGCTAATGTGATTCCACTGTGGAGTCCTGGTGATCATTAAGAGCACTGTACTTTATTTTATTTTCCTTTTTTGCCAGTAAAGTTTGGTTCTGTTTTTAGTTTTTATTTTTCATTTAAATACCAACCACAGATCCCCCTCTCATCCCTCATCTCACTCCCCCTGTCTCCTCCCCACCTCATACCCTCCTCCAACAGTATAAGTTCTTCTATGGGGGCACAGCTAAGCCTGGTACATTCAGCTGAGGCAGGACCGGCCCCTACCTGCTTTATCAGGAGCGAGCAAGGTGTCTGCACATAGGTGATGGGATCCAGAAAGCTGCCTCATGCACCAGGGATAGATCTTGATCACACTGCCAGGGGCCCTCAAACATCCAGCTACACAACTGTCTCCCATACACAGAGAGTCTGGTCCGATCCCATGCAGGTCCCACAACTGTTAGTCTACAGTTTGTGAGTTCCTTTGAGCTTGGTTCATTCATCTCTGTGTATTTCCACATCATGATTTTGACCCCCATTGCTCGTGTAATCTTCCTCTCTTTGACTGGACTCCCAGATTCAGCCTGGTGCACAATTGTGCATCTATGCATCTGCTTCCATCAGTTACTGGATGAAGTCTCTATGATGACAGTTAGGGTATTCACCAATTTGATTAGCAGGGTAGGAAATTCAGGCACCCTCACCACTGTTGTTAATAGTCTAAGTTGGGGTCATCCTTGTGGATTCCTAGGAATTTCTCTAGCCTCAGGTTTCTCCCTTACCCCATCATGTCTCCCTCTATCAAGATATCTCTTTCATTGCCCCCCATTTGTCCCTCCCTCAGCTACAACATCCCGTTTCCTCATGTTCTCATGCCCCATGCCCTACCCTCTCTTGCCCTCCCTCTTCCCCAGTTTACTCATAGGGATCTCCTCTGTATCCCCTTCCCAAGAGATCACTACATTCCTCTTAGTGTCTTCCTTGTTTCCTTGCTTCTCTGGAGCTATGGGTTGTAGGCTGATTAGCCTTTGCTTTACATCTAGTATCCACTTATGATTGAGTACATACCATGTTTGTTGTTCTGAGTCTGATTTAGCTCACTCAGGATAATCCTTTCTAGTTACTCTATTTGTCTGCAAAATTTCATGGTGCCATTGTTTTTTACAACTGAGTACTACTCCATTGTGTATATGTACCACATTTTATTCTTGTTCCTTTTTCCTTTCCCTTCCTTTTCTTTCCTTTCCCTTCCTTTGCTTTCCTTTGCTTTCCTTTCCTTTCCTTTTTCCTTTCCTTTCCTTTTTCTTTCTTTCTTTCTTTCTTTCTTTCTTTCTTTCTTTCTTTCTTTCTTTCTTTCTCTCTCTCTCTCTCTCTCTCTTTCTTTCTTTCTTTCTTTCTTTCTTTCTTTCTTTCTTTCTTTCTTTTGTTTCAAAGTAAGGTTTTCTCTGTGTAGTTTTGGTGCCTGTCCTGGATCTTGCTCAGTAGACTAGGCTGGCCTCAAACTCACAGAGGTCTGCCTGGCTCTGCCTCCTGATTGCTGGGATTAAAGGCATGCACTGCCACTAACACCACCCAGCCACCACATTTTCTTTATTCATTCTTCCACTGAGGAGCATCTAGGTTGTTTCCAGGTTCTGGCTATTATATATTATGTTGCTGCTATGTACATAGCTGAGCAAGTGTCCTTATGGTATGATTGAGCTTCTTTTGGGTATATGCCCAAGAGTGGTGTCATTGGGTCTTGAGGCAGATTAATTCCCAATTTTCTAAGAAACTCCCATACTGATTTCTAAAGAGGTTGTACAAGTTTGCATTCCCATATATAGTGAAGGAGTGTGTGCTTTCTTCCCATTCCTTTAAGGAGTATTCATTTTCTGCCTCTTGGACCCTTTTCCACCTCGTTTCCTACCAGACATAACACAATTATGTGAAATTCAAATCTTCAATTATAGAGATAATCAGATTCTTTTGTAACTGGGTTACTAGCTGATCCCTTCTACCAAAAAAAAAAAAAAACCCACAGACTGGAATTTCATCCTATTTTATCCTTCCATGGCCATAAAAAATGGCAATGAACATCATCATGACATAGATGTACAGGTGATCCAGATGTGATGTTTGATCACCTTTACTCCTCCCTTTCACTCTCTAAGTCATTTGCTCATGAATATCTGTGAAGTGAAGAATATGACTGTGATGGCTGTTCTTGGTTGTCAATGTGACTACATCTAGGCCAAACTAACACCCAAAAAGAGAGGGTATACCTGTGGGCCATTTCTGCTTCATTTGAAGTAGGAAGGTTTATTTCTAGTCTGGATCTTTGAGATAGGAAGTCACACCTTTAGTTCAGATCTTTAACCCAGGTGAAATCTGAACGACACCTGATGGAAGCCTATAGAAAGACATGGGAGAAGGAACATTTACTCTTTCTCTGTTTGCTCTTGCCTTGTGAGCACATCCATTTCTTCACTGGCATTAGAGCCTATTTCTTTAAGATTTCAGCATAGACAACAGACAGCTAAGACACCCAGTCTTGTGGACTGAGCAACTACTGGATTCTTGGACTTTCCATTGTAGCCAGCCATTGTTGGATTAGCTAGAGCACAGCTGGTAAGCCATTCTAACAAACCCATTTTCAATACATAGTGAGATTCATTTTATAACTTCTGTTACTCTAAAGTCCTGACTAATATACCAGGCATGTAGAGAGGACATTCTAGAACAGTTTGGGTCTCATAAGAGTCTCAACCCACTTACAAATTCCCAATGGCCACCTTCCCTTAACCTTACTGTTCCTAGGTGCCCATTTACTTCAGAAAACTCAACTCTCCTCTTCCACATAATACTGACCCATTTCTTGGCATGCTTTATTTCTCATATTATTGGATATGGATGTTAGGGATGGTGTTGGAGCCCATTTTCAGGTCTCCTAGTGACTTTACCAAGCATAGAGAGGATGATTGGATCAAGGGCCCGAGTGCAGGTTTCTGAGATGTTCTTCACTTGGCTGTCCTGGGTGGAGGTCTTTTGTTCCACCACTCCGCATTCTTTTAAATACCCTAGGGAAGAGATAGCCGTTACCATTGGTGTAGTGGGTAGCCATTCCAGCTTTGATCTGGAAGTTCTAACTCCCATTGAGGCTTTGGTAACTGCCACGCCTGTAAGGCAGGACTAAGAGAGGATCCTGAAGACCCAAGATCTGGATGGGTTGGCTCTCTTGGTTCCTGGACCCTGGA
>NW_023411999.1:0-3593 GCF_903995425.1 Onychomys torridus
AGCCTGTCAAGTACCTGATCACGGGTAGGTGAGACACAGCAAGGTGAGAGGATTACTGTGTACCACAGGCTCTGTCTCACTGAGCATCCCACATTCCAGTATGTGCACACATGATCAGAAGGCCCTCTTCTCCAACTGTCTTTCCAAAGCTAGTCCTGTACCCTGCAGGGCAGCCTGTTCCCTGTGCCCCTCATCAGCTTCACATCTTCAATACCTCTGTGTGCAACATCTCTGGTATTGGCTGGACTTGTGAGGCAGGTTAGTTACAAGCAGGATATTTCACCAGGTGACATGAGACAGAGCCATTTCTTCCTAGGAGCATTCTCTTCTTTGACAGTGGTTTCAACCCAATCCAAGCAAGGGCCAGTTAGCACTGGGAGATGCATTGACATGGTGGGGATTGTGGACCACAGCATTTTTTTATCTGAAAAATACCTCAGATGTCAGCTAGCATCCTCCCATTTGCAGATGAGAAAGCTGGACCCTGGACATGGTTGGGTCTGTGTGCCATATGGTGGAGAGAAGAAGCCAAGTCTCTGACTTCTATTTCTAACCCCTTGTCCCTGACCCACTCTGCCTCCCTCTATGCTCACCTGGGAAGAGCTGGGATAACATCTCAGGACCTGCAGTTTCCCTTCCACTTTGGGTACTGAGTAAGTGCTACAGGGCACTGATCATCATGGACAGAGAGCCAGAGACTGGGTATTGGGCCAGGCTACTGGTCTCAGGGCTCTGAGTGCATTGTCACATTAGAAATATGTTTTCCTGGTTACCTTTCCTTGCCTCTCTTCCCTCCCATGGGAACCAAGAGAGATCTCTCCTCTCCATCCTGGGTCTTCAGCTTCCTCCCTCAGCCCCGCCTTGTGGGCGTGACCATTACCGAAGCCTCAGTGGGGGTTGGAACTTCCAGGCCAAGGCTGGAATGGCTACCCACTACAGTGATAAGAACATTTTGAAGCTTTCTCTTCTGGATATCTTGGTAAAAGTCTCTAACTTAATAAAAAGCTAGTGTATCATGGGCTAGGGAGTTGGCTTGTCTGTAAAGTGCACTGGGCATGCAAGAATAAGGACATGGTGGCATCCCAGCACTGGGGATGCAGAAAAACATCCTGGGGCTTGCTGGCCAGCTAGCCTAACCTAATGAGTGAACTCCAGTTCAGTGAGAGACCCCCATCTCAGGTGGAGGATGCAGAGATGGCTCAGTAGCTAAGAGCACTAGCCATGCTGGATATAGAGGTACATACCTACAGTCCCAGCATTGGGAAGTAAAGGCAGGTGGTTCTCTTGTGAGTTCGATGCCAGCCTGATCTACATAGTGAGTACCAGGACAGCCAAGGCTATCACACGGAGAAACCCTGTCTTCAAACAAACAAACAAACACTTGGCTGTTCTTCCAGAGGACCTGGGTTCACTTCCAAACACTCACATGGCAGCTCACAACCGTCTGTAACTCCACTTCCAGGGGAATCTGACTCATCTTTGGGCACCAGGTGCACAGATCCATATATAAGCAGACAAAACACCCACACATAAAAAAATATAAAAATACACATACAAAAATAAATACATCTTAAGAGAAAATAAAGTGGGGAGTAATTGTAGAAGGTACCTAATATTGATCTCTGGCCTCTCCAGGAAACCCATAAAAACATGCATGCATTAAAAAATAAACTAAAAAAATTTATTCCTTTTTTTACATTTAAACATAATGGTTTGGATATTATATCCAAGAAGTCTTTGCATAGGACTTTCCTTTGCTTTCTTTGAGAAATTATGCAATATTCGGTCTAATATTTATTCTGCTCCATTTGAGGTTATTCTGTTGGTTTGGTTTGGTTTGGAGTTTTTTAAGACAGGGTTTTCCTGTGTAGTCCTGGAAGTCCTGAAACTGTCTCTGTAGACCAGGCTGGCCTCAAACTCAGAAGTCGCCTGCCTCTGCCTCCCAGGAGTGTGCTGCCACCACCTGGTTGTTTGATTCTTTTAATGTGATGTGAAGGAAGGGTCTAAATTCATCTTTAATTGTCTCATGGATCACTCTCTAAGAGTATGCTAAGTAATAGAAACAAATTTAAAAGTAATTATTGTAGTTCAATACCATTCATACAGAATTTAAAGGCATGAAAACATTATATTCATAGTTATATATGTACATATAGGTTTAAAAAAATTCCATACCAAAATCTCTGGTGAAAAAAACAAACCAACCAACCAGGAAGTTTCCAAAGGGAAGAGATGATGGGACTGAGCCTTCGAAGAACTGGGGTTAACAGCGTCTTCAAGTCTAGCTGTACCGTTTTTTAGATTAAAATAAATTGTATGTAAGTATTCATTTGGGGTGGCTTATGGTGTTATATCCGATCATTTTCTGAGCTTTTATATTTCTTAAATTAAAACACACACACAGCTGGCATTGCATTATGCCTATAATCCCAGTACTTGGAAGGTAGAGGCAGAAGGAACAGATGTCCAAGGCTATCCTGAGTATTTCTCTTTGGCTTCTTTCCTTCTCTTGGCCAAAAGCTTAGCATGTTCTGTACCCTCTTTGTCTTGCTTAATACACTGTTTCTTCAGAGCAGTGTGCTGCATTTGTGTTGCAGGACACATGGAGGAACAAGATGCTGAATCCTGGGTGCACTGTCCTGGGCTTCTTACTGCCTTTGTTCAAGGGCTTTCTGACAACATTGGAGGTCTTCATCTTCTTTAGAGAAACTAAGGTTTTCAGATTCTGCTAGCACTTTTGGGCCCCAACCACCAGGCACAGCATGCCTATGGGTCCAGGAATGTCCTTCTCTCTCAAAAATAACCCAGCTGAGAACAGTCAGTCTGTCACCCACAATGCACTCTGAACAGAGGTGGACTTCCCATCTCTAGCTCTCCTTGGTCCGTAACAAGAATGCCACTCACTCGGCTGTGGGTCAATACACCTCGCTTCATGGGAAAACCTTGTCTGTTGTTCACCCAGAGCATCAGCAGCTACTACTGTGGCCATGCGCTTCTCACAGGAACTTCGACCATTGCCTTCATTGTCCACGTCCATATTTCCGATGGCCGGCTTGTCTTGACAGGGTTGACCCCCTAAGAAGCAGCTTGAGCAATGGGGTGGGCAGCTGGAACACTTCAACTCGTCAGAGGAGTCCCCTGGCCCAGGGGATCAGTTGGAAGATTTTGTGGGAGCAAAACTGGACGAATGGAAGTAACAGTTGAGAACAGATTCCTTCGAGTCTCTCTGGGGGTTTAGCCCAGAGATGCCAGACAGACAGAATATGCCCGCACAGGCTGCCTGCAGGTCCACACAATGCTTCCCTCACTGCTGCAGCTGTGTGGGTGCTGAATGGAATATTTTGTTCTCGATGGTTCCTATTTTCTAGTTTGTTTTCTGAGACAGGGTCTCAACTTCAAGATTTTCCTGCTGCATTCCCGTGCTGGGATTTCAGGAGCCTGCCGCTCTGTCCTGTTCTCGATGATTCTTGCTGAAACTTTGTGTGGGGGTGTGTCATTATTCCAAGCCTGGTGACCTGAGATTGATTCTCAGGAGAGAGCACAGGCATGGAGAGCTGGATCCGTGCCTCAGAGCTCTTGTTGTTCTTGCAGAG
>NW_023412000.1:0-14282 GCF_903995425.1 Onychomys torridus
AGGGGTGAAATCGACCTGGCTCCCCCTCCAGTGTACAGGATGAAATCGGCCAGCCTCCTCCTAAAGTGCCCTAATCAAATTGGCCTGCTACCACCTCCAGTGTCAGGAGTGAAATCAGCCAGGGTCGCCCTACTGTTTCATGGATAAAATAAGCCTGGCTAATCCTCTAGTGCCCTGATGAAATCAGCTTGGCTACCCTTCCAGTGTCCAGGAGGAAATCGGCATGTTTCACCCTCCTGTGCCCTTATGAAATCGGCCTGGTTCCCCTCCAGTGTCAGGGGTGAAATCAGTCTGGCTTCCCCTCTAGTGTCCAGGATGAAATCGGCCTGGCTCCCAGTCCAGTGTCAGGGATATAATCGGCTTGACTCTCCCTCCATTGTCAATGGTGAAATCGGCCTGTCTTCCCATCAAGTGCTCTGATATAATCGGCCTGAGTACACCTCCAGTGCCCTGATGTAATCGGACAGGGAATGCCTCCAGTGACATGATGTAATTGGACTAGGTACCCCTCCAGTGCCCTGTTAAAATCGGCTTGGCTCCCCCTCCAATGTCAGGGATAAAATCAGCGTGGATAATCCTCTAAATCCATGTTGAAATCAGCATGGTTACCCTTCTATTTGTCCGGGATGAAGTCAGCATGGTACTCCGTCCTGTGCCCTGATGAAATCAGCATGGCTCCCTCTCGAGTACCCTGATGAAATTGCCATGGCTTCTCCATAAGTGTCAGGTATGAAATTGGCTTTGCTCTCCCTCCATTGTCAGTGGCGAATTCTGCCTGTCTCCCCCTCCACTGCCCAGATTAAATTGGCCTGGTTAACCTCCAGTGCCCTGATGTAATCTGACTGGGTATGCCTCCAATGCCCTGATGTAATTGTACTGGTTACACCACCAGTGCCCTTTTGAAATCTGCCTGGGTCCCCCTCCAGTGTCGGTGATGTAATCAGCCTAGCTAATCCTCTAGTGCCCTGTTGAAATCTGCTTGGCTACTCTTCAAGTGTCCAGGATGAAGTCATCATGTTTTTCCCTCCAGTGCCCTGATGAAATCATTCTGATCTCCCTCCAGTGCCCTGATGATATCAGCTTGCCTCCCCCTCCATTGACACGATGACATTGGCCTGGATAACCCTACAGTGCACTGATAAATGGACCTGGGTCCCCATGTATTTTCAGGGATGAAATCGGCCTAGATCCTCTCCAGTGCCCTGATGAAATCGCCCTGTTTTCCCTCCAGTGCCCTGATGAAATCAGCCTGGCACCATTCCAGTGTCCATTATGAAATCGGCCTGTGACCTGTTGAAATGGGTCTGTGTCCTTCCTGCAGTGCAGTTATAAAATCAGCCTCATTACCACTTCATTGTCAGGGAGGAAATCGGCCTGGGTCTCTCTCCAGTGTCAGGGGTGAAATCAGTCTGTCTCCCCCTTTTGGGCCCTGAAGAAATCGTCCTGTGTTTCCCTGCAGTGTGGATATAAAATCAGCCTGGCTCCCACTCCTGTGTCAGGGATGAAATCAGCCTGGCTCCCCCTTCAGTGTCCAGGATGAAATCAACCTGGCTCACCCTCGAGTGATCAGGATGAAATCAGCCTGTCTCCCCCTCCAGTGTCCAGGATGAAAACACCCTGGCTCCCCCACCAGTATCTGGGATTTAATCGGCCTTGCTCCCCTTTCAGTGTCCAGGATGAAATCAGTCTTGGTGCCCCTCCAGTGGACTGAAGAAATCGGCTCTAGTTCCTGTGCAGTGCGGGTATAAAAGCATCCTGGGTCGACCTCCAGTGTCTGGATGAAATCGGACTGGCTCCTCATCCAGTGTCTGGGATCATATCAGCCTGACTACCCCCCTATGTCAGGGATAAAATTGGCATGATTCCCCCTCCAGTGCCCTGTTGAAATCTGCTTTGCTCCCCATCCAGTGCCTTGAAGTAATCGGCCTGTCTTCTCTTCTAGTGCTCAGATGAATTCAGCCTCGCTCCCACTTTTGCCCTGATGAAATCGGCCTGGTTCCCACTCTTGCCCTGATGAAATCTGCTTGCATTGCCCTCCTGTACACTGATGAAATAATCCTGGGTCTCCATCCAGTACCCTAATGAAATCAGCCTGGCTATTCGCCTGGTGTCCAGGATGAAATTTGCCGGGCTTCCCTTCCAGTGCCATGATGAAAGATGACTGGTTCTCCATCCAGTGTCCAGAATGAATTTGAACTCTCTCCCCCTCCTTTGACAGGGATGAAAACGACCTGTCTCCCCCTCCAGTGCCCTGATGAATTCAGCCCTAGTCCCCCTCCAATGCCCTGATGAAATCATCCTTGCTCCCCCTCCAGTGTCCATGCTGAAATCAGCCTGTGGCCCCCTCCAGTGTCCTAATGAAATCGGTCTGGGTTCCCCTCCAGTGCTCTTTTGTAATTGCCCTGGGTCCCCCTCCAATGCCCTGATAAAATTGGCCTGATTCCCCATCCTGTGCCCTGAGGAAATTGGTCTGGCTTTCCCTCCAGTGTCCAATTTGAAATCTGCCATCCTCCCTCTAAAGTGCCCTGATTAAATCGGCCTGCATCCCCCTCCAGTGTCAGGGATGAAATCGCCCTGGGTCCCGCTCCAGTGTCATGGAACAAAACAGCCTGGTTAATTCTCTAGTGCCCTAAAGAAATCAGCTTGGCAACCTTTCCAGTGTCCAGGATGAATTTGACATGGGTCTCCCTCCTGTGCGCTGATTAAATCGACCTGGATCCCACTCCAGTGACTGGATCAAAATGGCCAGGCTAACCCTACAGAGCACTGATAAATGACCTGGGTCCCACTGCAGTGTCAGGGATAAAATTGGCCTAGATGCTCTCCAGTGCCCTGATGAAATTGCCCAGTTTCCCCTCCAGTGGCTTGATGATATTAGCCTGGCTACCCTTCCAGTGTCCATTATGAAATCGGCCTGTGTCTTCCCCATGTGCCCTGGGTCCTCCTGCAGTGCATGTATAAAACCAGACTGGATCCCCCTTCAGTGTACAGGATGATATCGGCCTGGTTTCCCCTCCAGTGTCAGGGGTGACATCGGCCTGTCTCCTCCTCTCGTGCCCTAATATAATCTGCCTGGGTACACCTCCAGTGCCCTGATGTAATCGGACTGGGTAGTCCTCCAGTGCCCTGATGTAATTGCACTAGCTACCCCTCCAGTGCCCTGTTGAAATTGACCTGGCTCCCCCTCCAGTGTCGTGATGAAATCAGCCTAGCTAATCTTCTAGTGCCCTGATGAAATATGCTTGGCTACAATTCCAGTGTCCAGGATGAACACACCATCGTTCTCCCTCCTGTGCCCTGATGAAATTCAGATTGTATCCCTCTCCAGTTCCCTGATGAAATCGGCTTGGCTCTCCCTCCATTGTTAGTGGTGAATTCGGCCTGTCTCCCCGCCCCCCAGTGCACTGATTAAATCGGCCTGGTTACACCTCCAGTGCACTGATGTAATCAGACGGGTTACACATCCAGTGCCCTGATGTAATTTAACTGGGTACCCCTCCATTGCCCTGCTGAAATCAGCCTGTCTCCCCCTCCAGTGTCAGGAATGAAATCTGCCTGGCTAATCCTCTAGTGCCCTGATGAAATCACTGTGGCTACACTTCCAGTTTCCAGGATGACATTGTTATGGTTCTCCCTCCTGTGACTTGATGAGATCGCTCTGGATCCCCCTCCAGTGCCCTGATGAAATCGGCTTAGATCCCCCTCCATTGACCTGATGAAATCGGTCTGGATACCCTTACAGTGCACTGATAAATGGACCCAGGTCCCCTGCAGTTTCAGGGATGAAATTGGCCTGGCTCCCCATCCGTTGTCAGGGTGAAATTGGCTTGGCACTCCCTCCAATGTCAGTGGTGAAATTGGCCTGTCTACCCCTCCAGTGCTCTGATTAAATCAGCCTGGTTATGCCTCCAGTGCCCTGATATAATTGGACTGGTTACACCTCCAGTGCCCTGTTGAAATTGGCCTGGCTCCCCCTCCAATATCAGGCATGAAATAGGCATGGCTCCCCCTCCAGTGCTCTGATGAAATCCGCCTGGGTTTCCCTGAAGTGCAGATATAATATCTGCTGGCTCCTTCTCCTGTGGCAGGGATAAAATCAGCCTGGCTCCCCCTTCAGTGTCCAGGATGAAATCAACCTGGCTCACCCTCAATTGATCAGGACGGAATCAGCTTGGCTACCCCTGCAGTGTCCAGGATGAAATCACCCTGGCTCCCCCACCAGTATCTGGCATGAAATTAGCCTGACTCCCCCTCCAGTGACAGAGGTGAAATCAGCCTGGCTTCCCCTCCACTGCCCTGATGAAATCGGCCTGGCTCTCCATCCAGTGTTAGGGATTAAATCGGCCTTGCTCCCACACCAGTGTATTACAGGATGAAATCGGCCTGGCTCCCCCTCCAGTGTCCAAGATGAAATCAGCCTGCCTCCCCTTAAAGTGCCCTTATCAAATCAGCCTGCGTCCCCCTCCAGTGTCAGGGATGAAATCGACCTGGATATCCCTCCAGTGTCTTGGGTGAAATCAGCGAGGCTAATCCTCTGGTTCCCTGATGAAATCAGCTTGGTTACCCTTCCAGTGTCCAGGATGAAGTCAGCATGGTTCTCCCTCCTGTGCTCTGATGAAATCACTCTGATCTCCCTCCAGTGCCCTGATGAAATCAGCTTGGCTCCCCTCCATTGACCTGATGACATCGGTTGGATACCCCTACAGTGCACTGAAAAATGGACCTGGGTCCCCCTGCCTTTTCAGGGATGAAATCGGCCTGGCTCCCTGTCCATTGTTGGGGTGAAATTGGCTTGGCACTCCCTCCAATGTCAGTGGTGAAATTGGCCTGTCTCCCCCTCCAGTGCCCTGATTAAATCAGCCTGGGTATGCCTCGAGTGCCCTGATATAATTGGACTGGCCACACCTCCAGTGCCCTGTTGAAACTGGCCTGGCTCCCCCTCCATCATCAGGCCTGAAATAGTCATGGCTCCTCCTCCAGTGCTCTGATGAAATCCACCTGGGTTTCCCTGCAGTGTGGATATAATATGTGCTGGCTCCTTCTCCTGTGGCAGGGATAAAATCTCCATGGAGAGCAGGTATAAAATCAGTCTGGTTCCCCCTTCATTGTTTGGGAGGAAATCAGCCTGGGTCCTCCTCAAGTGTCAGGGGTGAAATTGGCCTGTCTTCTGCTCTAGTGCCTTGATGAAATCGGCCTGTCTCTCCCTCCAGTGTCCAGCATGAAATTGGCCTGGCTTCCCCTCTAATGCCCTGATGAAATTGGCCTGGCTGCCCCTCCAGTGTCAGGGATAAAATCCTCCTAGTTCTCTCTCCAGTGCCCTGCTGAAATTGTCTTGGCTCCCCCTCCAGTTCCCTGATCAAATTATCCTGGCTCCCTACAAGTTTCAGGGATGAAATTGGCCTTGCTCCCCCTCCACTGCCCTTATGAAACCATTCTGGATCCCCTCCAATGCCCTGATTAAATTGGCCTGGTTCCCCTTCCATGGTCCAGGATGAAATCACCCTGTCTCCTTCTCCAGTGTTAGGGATGATATCGGCATGGCTCCCCCTCAAGTGTCAGGGATGAAATCAGCCTCAGTCCTACTTTAGTGGTCTGATGAAAACAGCCTGGGTCCCCCTCCAGTGACCAGGATGAAATAAGCCTGGCTCCCCCTTCTGTGTCCATGATGAAATCACCCTGGCTCCCCAACAAGTATTTGGGATGAAATCGGCCTGGCTCCCCCTTCACTGTCCAGGATGAAATCAGTCTTGGTGCCCCTCCAGTGCCCTGAAGAAATAGGCCTTAGTCCCCCTGCAGTGCGGTTATAAAAGCAGTCTGGGTCCTCATCCAGTGTCCAGATGAAATCGGACTGGCTCCCAAGCCAGTGTCAAGGATGAAATCAGACTGGCTCCCCCTCCATTGTCCAGGATGATATCGTCATGGCACCCCCTCCATTTTCAGGGATGAAATCGCCCTGGATCACCCTCCAGTAGCCTGATGAAATCGGCCTGGCTCTCTCTGCAATGCCCTGATGATATCAGCCAGGGTCCCTCTCCAGTGCCCTGATGAAATCAGCTTGGTTCCTTCACCAGTGTGCAGGATGAAATTGGCCTGGGTCCACCTCCAGTGCACTGATGGAAATGGCCTGTGTTCCCATTCAGTGTCAGTGTTGAAATCAGCCTGGGTCCCCCTTCAGTGCACTGATAAATTCTGCCTATGTCCACCTCTGGTGTCCAGGATCAAATCAGCTTGGCTGCCCCTCCACTGCCCTGATGAAATTGTCATGGTTCCACCTCCAGGGTCCAGAATGTCGGCCTGTCTCCCCCTACAGTGTCCATGCCTAAATCTGCCTGGATGCCCCACCGAAGCCCTTATGAAATCTTCCTGGCTCCCCCTCCAGTGTCAGGTATGAAATCAGCCTGCATACACCTACAGTGCCCTGATGAAATATTCCTGGGTTCCGCTCTAGTGCCATGATGAAATGTGCCTCACTAACCATCCAGTGTCCAGTATGAGATCGCCCTGGTTCCCCCTCCAGTGCCCTGATGAAATCGGCCTGGCTCCCCCTCCAATGTCTGGATGAAATCAGCCTGCCTCCTCCTCCAGTGTCAGGGATGAAATCAGTTAGGGACCAAGATGTCAGGAACCAAACATGAACCATGGAAAGTACTAGCTAGACCAGAGAAAAAGTCATATGCCCCTTCCAAGAGCAGTAACCAGAGGCCTCCAAAGATAAGAGAACATCCCACAGTCAGGTGCCATGACAACCGAATGTAAAGAGCATTCCAGGGTCAGGTAGCCTAGCAACAGAATAAACTGCCCCTGACCAGTGACCTTAGCCAACATCTCACAGTTGCACAATCTGCCTCACACATCTTGCACCCCTTCCATGTTCTACATGCCCCTTTTCCCTTTCCCTCCTTCCTGCCCGTTCCCCTCTTATGCTATGTAAGCCATGTGGAGAGAAATAAAGTTTGGTGGCTTGATCAGAATACTGTCTTGCTGCTGTCTCTTGTGTCACCCTGTCCTTTCATTGTCTCCCACAAGTGGGTCACCCTCATTGAAACCCCGCTGGCCAGGGCATCAATTACATCCCACAATGCCTTTCTCTATGTCATAAGAACTACATTTCCCACAGTGGCTTTCTCTTTCTCATCAGAACTACATTTCCCACAGTGCCTTTCTCTGAAACATCAGAACTATACTTCCAACTGTTCCTTTCTCTACATCATCAAAACTATAGTTCCCACAAGAGCCTGTCTCCATGACATCAGAAATTGCTCACCTTGCCTTTATCTACGTCATCAGTACTACTTTTCCAACAGTGCCTTTATTGGTGTCATTTGAAGGACATTTTCCACAGTACATTTCTCTGGGTCATAATAATTACATTTCCCACAGTGCCTTTCTCAATTTCACAGAAATCTATTTCTCAAAGTACCTTTCTCAGTGTCATCTGGACTACATTTCCCACATTTCCTATGTGTACATCACCACAACTACATTTCCCACAGTTCCTTCTCTACATCATCAGCACTGCATTACCTGCAGTGTCTTCCTCAGTTTCACCAGAGCTATATTTCCCACAGTGCCTTTTTCCATGGCACCAAAAGTACATTTCCCACAGTCGTTTCTCTATGACATCACAACTACATTTCCCACAGTTCCTTTCTGTTTGTCAGAGAACTACATTTCCCACATTCCTTTCTCTATGTCACTGAAGTACATTTCACACAGTGGCTTTCACTCTTTCATCAGAATGACATTTCCCACAGTGCCTTTGTCTACATCTTCATAACTATATAACCCACAGTTCCTTTCTGTATTGCATCAGAACTACATTTCTCACACAGTCTTTCTCTATGACATACGATCTTCATTTTCCTCTGAGCCTTTCTCTACGTCATCAGAAATTCATTTCCCACAGTGTCTTTCACTAAATCATGAAATCAACATTTCCCACCGTGCCTTTAGCTAGGTGATCAGAACTACATTTACCACAATGCGTTTGTGTGTATTAGTAGAATTACATTTCCCACAGTGCCTTTCCCTATGACATTGGAACTACATTTACTACTGTTTCATTTACATCATCAGAACTTCATTTCCCACAGTGCCTTTCTCTGTTTCATCAGAAAGACATTAATGACAGTTCCTTTCTTGGTGTCATCTGAACATCATTTCCCACAGTTCGTAAATGAACGTCATCAGAAATAAAATGCCCAAAGATCCTTTCTTTGTGTGATCAGAACTTCATTTCTCATAGTTTCTCTCTATGTGGCATAGGAGCTACTTTTTCCACAATGCCATTCTGCATTTCATCAGAACTTAATTTCCCACACTTTCTCTATGACATCAGAACTACATTTTCCACAGTTCCTTTGTCTATGACATCAGAAGTATATTTCCCACAGTGACTTTCTCTGTATCATCACATAGACATCACTGAGAGTTCCTTTATTGGTGTCATCTGAACTAAATTTCTCAGAGTTCCTATGTGTATGTCATCAAAACTACTTTTATCATAGTTTCTTTCTCTATGTCACCAGAACTACATTTCCCAAACTGCCTTTCTCTAGGTGATCAAAACTACATGCTACAGGTCCTTTCTCTCCATCATCAGGGAATATATTTCCACTGTGTCTTTCACTGTGACATCAAAACTACATTTCCCATAGTGCCTTTCACTATGTGACAGACCTACATTTCCCACAGTACCTTTCTCTGCATCATCAGAACTGCATTTCACACATTGCCTTTCTCTGTTACATCTGAATGACATTACCAACAGTTCCTTTCTTGGTGTTATCTGAACTACATTTCCCACAGTTGCTATATGTACGTCATCAGAATTAACATTTATCAAAGTTTCTTTCTCTATCTCATCAGATCGACATTACCCAAAGTTCCATTCTTGATGTCATCAGATCTACATTTCCCACAGTTTTTTTTTTAGTTACATCAACAGACCTTCATTTCCTGCAGTGCCTTTCCCTATGTCAGAAGATCTACATTTGCCACAGTGCCTTTTTCCATGTCATCACAATTATATTTTGCACATAACCTTTCTCCATGGCATCAGGACTACATTTCCAACACTGCCTTCTCTACTTCAATGGAACTACATTTCCCACTGTTCCTTTCTCTAAGGCATCAGAACTTCATTTCCCATAGTGTCTTTTCAGTGACATAAAAACTACATTTTCCACAGTGCCTTTTTATACACCATCAGAACAACATATCCCACACTTCCTTTCACTATATCATGAGAACTACATTGTCCACAGTTCCGTTCTCCTTGTCATCATAACTACATTTCCTACTTTTCTATTCTCTATTTCCTGAGCAGTACATTTCCCATAGTGGCCTTTTATCTATGTTATCAGAACTTCATTTAACACGATGCCTTTCTCTACATGATCAGAACTACATTTCTAACAATTCCTTTATGTATAATATCAGAACTAAATTTTCCAACAGTTTCCTGTCTTGTGTCATCAGAACTACATTACCCACAGTGCCATTCTGTGAAACATCAGAACTAAATTTCCCATTCTTCCTTTCTCTAAATAAAGGTACATATTAAACACAAGTAATTATATAAATAAAAAAATAGTCATCTGGTGAAGGTCTAAGTTTAAAAATATATTTAATGAACTCAAAAATAAATAAAACAAAAATTCACACCTGATGAAGTCTAATATCAAAAATCTTCCTATTGAAAACAAGAAATTAGATGAACTAAACAAATATTCTCACAAATAAAGATCTAATATACAAACATTTCAGAGAAACTCATTGTGAAGTAGGATGTTTTTGATATTAGATATTTATCAGATAAGAATTTTTGATTTTCTTAATTTCTTGGGTTCCATATGTATATATTTAATATTAGACATTTATCACATGAGAAAATTTGTTTTGTTTATGTAATTATGTTCAATATGCATATTTTGGATATTAGACTTTTATCAGATGAGAATTTTTTTATTTATATAGTTTTTTGGTACAATTTGTATAGTTGGGCTTTTAGTCCTTTATCAGATAAGAATTTTTGTATTATTTATCTGATTTCTATTTTTAATATGTATACTAGGATATTGTCTTTTATCAGTTGAGAATTTTTGTTTCATTTACTTTCTTGTTTAATATGTATGTTTTTGATATTAGATTTTTATCATATAAGAATTTGTGTTTTATTTGTCAGATTTCTTGTGTTCCATATGTATGTTTTGGGTATAAGACATTTTGTTGTTTTTTTTAGACAGTGTTTCTCTGTGCAGCATTGCACCTTTCCTGGCATTCACGCTGTAGACCAGGCTGGCCTCAAACTAACAGAAATCTGCCTGCATCTGCCTCCCGAGTGCTGGGATTAAAGGTGTGCACCACCAACACCCAGCTTAGACTTTTTTTTACTTATCTAATTATGTTCTATGTGATTATTTCAGATATTAAACCTTTATCAGATGAGAATTTTTGTTTTATTCATCTGATTTCCTGTGTTCAAAATGTATATTTTGGATATGGAATGTCCTCATTGAAAATATCTGTTTCATTTAATTTCTTTTGTTCTGTATGTGTATTTTTGATATGAGAACTTTATCACATGAAAATGTTTGTTTTATTTAGCTAATTATGTTCAATATGTATATTATGGATATTAGACTTGATCAGATCAGAATTTTTGTGTTATATATATGATTTCTTGGTTTCAATGTGTATATTTTTAATATTAGTCCTTTATCAGATGGGAATTTTTGTTTTATTTATCTAATTAAGTTCAATATGTATATTATGAATATTAGAACTTTATCAGATGGGAATATTTCATTGTTTACTTCATTTCTTGTGTTCAATATATATATGTTGGTTATTAGACATTTATCAGGAGTGATATTTTGTTTTATTTATTTGATTTCTTGTGTTCAATATGTATATATTGGATATTAGTTCTTTATTACATGAGAATTGTTTTATTTAATGTATTGTGTTTGACCTTGATTAATACAAGTTTGAAATAATGATGTCAAGCAAAAATTATCAAAGACACTGGCGATTATAATGATTCTATAACTGAAGCCAACCTGTCAGCTGTGTTAGGGGTAGAGGAGGATAGAACTATCCTCTTCAGCCTCTGGATGAGGATAAATCTCTGCAAACACCTGGTCAGCCAAAAGAAGGTGGACATAGAAACAGGATGAGAACCAGGAGAGCATAGTGACGTATATTATTACAAGTATTTATCCAGATAGTAATTTTTATGAACTGTATTTTAGATAAAATACATGGTTATTACACAGGACATTTTTTCCTTACTCTTATTAAAATACATTTCTTTTCCAACACTGTTTTAAGTAATGAAATCTGTGTCAATGTATTCAGTCAATCCAACATAACAGATTGTCTAAGACCACTTTCTGCTACACTTACCTAAGTAATCCAGCCAGTCCAACTCGTGAGTCATTTTACTGTGAGGAGTTAAACCCAAGTTGTGTGTCTTGGAAAGACCATGAATGGTGGTTGCTCATTTCTAAATTAAAAATGTTGCTTTTTTTCTCTATTTGTGAGTAAAACGAGAGTGTCGATGTCCAACGCTGTTATTGAAAGATGTGTATTGTTATATTAAGTTCATCCAAAATTATTTGTCTTCTTGAAATCCTGGGGACTCATAAACAATGCTCCCTAAGCCTTGTGTTTATTGATGGGATAATGCCAGGTGTCTTTGCATGGTTTTTTTTTTTTCATTTTATCACCAGGAAAGGACAAGGTGCAGAGATTTTCATTGCATTAACAAACAGGCAGCATTGGTCATTTGTTTATGTCTGCTCTGGATTGTGGATGTGATATTATTAGCTGAGTTTCCTACCTTTATTTCCCAAAAATGGAATTATTACCTGGAATTGTGGGCTATGATCAGTTTTTCCCATCCTTAGTTGCTGTGCCTGATAACTCAGTGCAATAAACATGATAACAAAGCTCTCTATGACAGAATGGTTTTCACAAGTCAATGAGATATGCATTTCATGAAATTCTATATCTGTCTCAGAAGAGATCCTACTTCCTCCTGAACACAACCTGTTTCCATGCCACAGTTTTACAGACAGAGTGATACCCATAGACTCACAAAACACCTTACCCTTTCAACAAATGTCCCCTGACATTGTCTTGCCATATTAAGTACGATGCTAAATTCTTCCAATGTGTTATATACAACAAGCTTCACTTCAATAAATGTATTTTTCTTTGAATTTCCTGACCATTAAACTTTTCAGATATGTGGAATTGGTTCTGAATTCACTGCCTTGACTATCAATTTCAATCTTTTACTATGTCCTTCTTTGAAGGTCAGCAAAAGCTCCTTAAAGCTGAGAGCAAAGTAGCACCCTATCTCTAGATTCTTCACACTTACACAGTACAGGTTGCCATCAATAAAATGATTCTGCCCATGTTAGGGATTCTTATCTCAACTAACAATTCATAAAATGCCCCAGGGACATGCTCAAAGTAAATCTTATCTATATAATTCCTGAATTATGGTCCCTCTTCCCAGGTGACTACATTCATTCAGTCTGATAATAAAAACTAAGAATCATACTGCCTCAGCATCACTGCCAGAATTTGAGGAGATTTCTGCCTGCATTCAGAACAATGGTCCTCAAGCTGTGGGTCACCACCCCATTGGGGGTGGCATATCAGATATACTGCAATCAAATATTTGAATTATGATTCATAACAGTAGCAAAATTAATTGATTCATTGTTTCTTGACTTTATATTTAGGGTTCATCACAACATGAGGTACTGTTGTTAGTGCTATTGAAATAGTCAGAGATTTGGAAAAATTAAGAACCATTGATCTAGAGTGTCCAGTGGAACCATAGTGTCTATGTTCCTACACATGAAGGGGCTTGCAAAGGATTTTCTTGAATATGCTTTGCTCTATAGGAAACTCATGTACTGTGTGGAAGACTCCAGCTGTCTGGCCACTTTTACTACCCAGTAACAGCAGGACACTTCAGCTACTCAACAGAGAGTAAAACACCCACTACACACATGCTGATGATACAGATTTTAGTCCTACTGAGCTCCATGACTCTATACCATTCCTACTGGTACATTTTCCTAGGCTGTGTCAGCCTCGTTCTCTAGATAACTCTGCCTAGCTGTTCCCTGTGGACTCATTAACAGGAAATTGTTTATCAAGTGTCCTTCTCTGCCAGCATTAAGTCTATAATGTCCAGTGGCTAAGGAGATACGGAGATGCAAGTACTTACGATGAACTATAGCATACATAAATTTCTGATATTGTTACCTTGTGTACATATAATTTCAGTAGGAGATAAACATTCAGTTCCACACATGGAAATAACTAAAGGATGTCCAATCAATCAGAGAGAGATCTCTGGGTCTGGATGAAGAGTATACTGAAGGGTTTCCATTGAATCTCAGCCGACTCTCCTTCGAACATCAGCTTGACTTCTAGTGTATTATGAAGGAAGCTTGTTAGCAGAGAAGCAATGTCAGTTCCCATGACATCTGCAGCTCTTCCCTGGGACATTCTATTGTATCCTAGAGATCCCTGGCAACTTCTGTGATGTCACCTATGTTGTGGCAACACCAACTGCCCATGGGAAGTTTATTCAATATCTTCACTGATGAACATGATGGCATACTGAAGAGTCTAGTTCAGAAAGAGAATGGAAAGGGTAGAGAGAACAGAGAGTTACAGAAGAAAGCTGACCTTCATCCTCAGTGTAAAACAACAAGAAAGAAATGGTCAAGGGAATTGTGTAATAAGTTCTTTGCAGGAAAAAGGAAGCTTCTTGGAGGAAGTGAGCTTGAACTGAATCTTCTAGTAATGGTGCACAGAAAGCTGCGGTCTCTGGGAACCAGCAGTTTCCCTGCTTGTCATGGCTCTTGAAATTCAAGTTTCCAGGATATTAATTGTTCTTTCTCAGAGGTCAGGAACTGGTAAGGCCAAAGCTTTATGCTGGGAACTCTTTGCTTTTGTTCCATTTGGGGAGTAGGCATTGATGAGTGAACATGAGACCAACATTAAAGAAGGAGGGATTAATGAGGTGTGCCTAATTCAAGGCAGGGCATCACTGTACTTCAACCACAGTGGCTTACTTTTGGTACTTCCCAAATGCTCTGTGTGTCCTAGGTTGTCAGTGATGTGACTTGTTGAGTCTGGTGACCATGTTCTGCCCTTATATGTCTTCTCCACCAATAGTTATATGGTTAGAGTGACCTGCAAGATATTAGGGAACCTCTAAATGATGGGGATGATTGTGAAATATGGCA
>NW_023412001.1:0-2151 GCF_903995425.1 Onychomys torridus
CCAAGAACCAGAAACGAGATAGCCCAGAATCTTAGGCTAAGGGCAGACACTACTCATCTAAATATAAAGTCAAAAATACCTATCAGTATATTATTATAGCAATCAGCTTAGAATTTCATGGTACTCTGAACTCAGAGAACAAATGGGTCTCTGATTCATGAGCCAGCACTCACAGCCCTTTCCCCCCATTGGGTAACCACATCCAAATTGGTTATAATAAGTGTACATTCATCTAATTTTACTTTATTTCATCATATTTGGTTGTTATTTCTTGAAAAACCTTTTGTTTTCTAAAGAGCTACAGAAGTAAGTACTGAGAAGTGGGGACTTGGAAAAGAATTAGAAGGAGTAGAGAGTGGAGAAACTAAAATCACTATAGGATGTTAGATGAAATAAATTCATCTTTACACTGAAGTAAAAATAATATGCAAATATTTAAAAATGAAAAACACACAGATGATGGGAATTATAAATAGAACATTGTTCTCTCTGTCTATCCATCTATCCATCCATCTATCTATCTATCTCTATCTATCCCTCTGCTTTCTCTCCACTCTCAGACTTCTCAATAACACAAGCCCAGTGATGTTTTACTCATTTGGGTCTATGCTGCTACAAGAGGACACTTTTCTTCCTGAAAGGTCTACAACCTGGAACCTAGAGGAACCTTCTGACTTTAAGTCATTAATACTTGTAATGTGTCACACTATCTGACAAGTGGTCAGTCATGAGGGAAACTGCAAGGGTGAAAGATGGAGGCAGCCTGCTGACCTATGACAAAGGACAGTCTTATTGCAGAGTTTTGCCAAGCACTACAAAACATGAAACAGTACGTATAGAGGAACAGTTCTACTGAGCTGCGCATGTAGCTGCACTCTACAGTAACAGCTCAATGTAAAAGAGGTCCTGAGGGAAAGTTCTGACAACTCATGTGAAGGCAGCAGGAGAGGTAAACAGGCTCCAGGGTCAATTTCTCTAAGGACTGACAGACATTGTCATATTAGAAGTTTTCCGGGACTTAGAATAAGAAATGTATATAAATGGGTACTACACACATGCCATAATACACTCTATAAACCCACCAGTCAATGACAGAACTTAATGAAAACAATGTAAACCAAAATGAGGAAACACAAGATTTCCCCATATTAAAACAAAAGATCACATTCCTGTCTGAGAAGATACTGAGATGGGAAACAGGTTGTTCTTTTCCATACATATACAGAAAAAGGAATCCTTTGTTTTTCCATGTCACCCAGCACCCAGTACCAACAAATGCCTTCTTTCTCCAGATTCTCTACACTCTATTTATCTTTGTCTCATACTCAAGATTGTCAGAAAATGCTAGAAGCTCAGGATTCTATAGAGACTGTCTTCAGAAGGAAGAAGCTTCAGTAACTGTCACACTCATTATACTTGTGGATGAAGAGAGAAGGTGGCCAGACTCAATGACTAACAACCTCAGTACTGTAAGAAGGGAGGCAACACACAAAGAATGTCCACATGTCTGAATCCAGAGTGAGACACACAGTGAGTTCCAGAACAACAGGGGCTACGGAGACTTGCCTATCTCAGGAAAACTAAAGTCAAGAAGGAGAGAAAACATACAGATGTACAGGAGTCTGGGAATGAAAAGAGCAACAAGTTTGAGTGTGCAGCAAGGTTCACCATCAGCCCCTCAAGTACTTGCTTATACTAACAACATCCAATTACAAGCATCTTCATGATGCACAGAAGAACACTGCTTCTACAAGTTCACCATGATACTGCCCACCACTGTAAGGATACAAGTTCGCTCTGGTCCAAGAATCAAACCCTACCAAAAAGGGATGAAAAGCAGAGAAGAGATATGTGAGTCCTGTGTGGACCAACACAGACTAAGGAAGGCCTCTAGGAGAAGACTCTCAAAGAGGAGAGTCTTGGAGTTCATCATCCAAGGTGCACTCAATGCACTTAGTCATGTCCTTCAACAAAGTCACAAAGGAGACCTTTGATCTCTTCCTTGGGACATGGACAGATTCTGACAGCTCATATATCAGATCAACTGAAACAGTTTCTCACCTGAGTTCCCTCCACCTAGGTGTTACCATCTCCCTACCTACCCAAGACAAATGACTGTCTGTATAGTGCATGCTGATGGGACACTGTCTG
>NW_023412002.1:0-17874 GCF_903995425.1 Onychomys torridus
CCTTTCCAGGGTTACATATAGTAAACAAAATGATCTATTTATTAACTCACTTTTATTTTCTTGAGACAGGGACCCTGCCCATATCATAGCATGTCCTAGAACTGACTACATCGAACAGGCATGCATTGATCTCAGAAAGATCTGCCAGCCTTCCCCTCTGCCTCCACCTCCGTCTCAGTCTCTGCCTTTCCTTCTGCCTCATCTACTACCTCCTCTTCTCTGCTGCCTCAACAGTGCTGGGACTAAAGGAACGCTCCAAGAAGCCACGTGGAATCCAATTCTTTTTGTACATGTGAATAACTACATTGTTGTGCATGTCTTGATAAGGAGATCATGTGACCTCCAGGGTGCATTTTTGGTACCTACCTAAAATCCAAACAGACTGAACAGCATGTGTTCACAACTGGAACTTATCTCGGATTCATCTTTTCCTGACAATCTACCTTGTTTCGGTGGTAGGCTGTACTTGCTACAATGCCTGTGAAGCGCTGACCTCAGATGACGAGTGCTTTGCTATCCTGGGCATTTTATGCTTTTGTAGTAAGTTATGTTTGAGTTTCTACTTCTAGCAATTAGTGCATCTGAGGAAATGCATTCACCCTCTCCATAGAGTTTCATGTTGTAAACAAATTTCTAAGTGGTATTACTAAATAAGAAATACTGAGCCAAATATAGGGGTTGAAGCCTTAGAGATCAGAGAAATAGAGATAGCCACCAACCTTACCTCTCCAGCCTGCAGCTACCAAAAGTGAGCTATTTTCTCTCTTACCCTGGCCTTTATTGTCTTGCTGTTCTATCCTCTCATTGGATCTTAGCCCTGCTACCTCAATTCCTTGTCAGTGCCTGTCTGTACAGACCTCCAGATCTCCATTGTTGGTACTGGGATTAAAGACACCATACTTGGCTGTTCTGTAGAGCATCCTTGAACACATAGTGACCTTCCCTGCCTTGTGATGACATCAAGGGTATGTGCTACCACTGCCTGATTCCTATGTTTACTTAAAAATGGCTAATCTCCAGGCATGCTTTATTTATTAACACACATATAAAATATCACCACAATGCAGCACAAATAAAATGTCACATTTCCCATTTTTTGTAATAAAAATGAAGAATAAAAAAGTTATAAAAATATAAGAAAAAACTACATACCATAATTACAATAACTATATACGATATATACAAGCAATAAATATATCAGCAAAGTCTAGTCCATTGCCATTTTCCAAATTTAGAGAAAATATTACATTATCTACTGTATGCTTAGTGAGTTCAAAATGTACCTAATTCACTTTCTATCTAAATTTGTATTACCAATAGAAAATTGTCCTATGATGTACTTAAACTTATACACTTTACACCTCTTAGTGAGTTTCATTTTTATTTTTGAACTTTCTTGAGTAGGAAACATGTAACTACAACTATCTAATCTTCAACTCCCTCAGAGACCTAGAAGGAAATATTACCTAGTAAAACAGGAATTGCAAATAGCTACTTCCTGAAAATTGTGAGTTGACAGAATCAGCCAGCTGTCTGGACAGTCACCTGAGGTTTCTCTGCAATGTCCTCTGCAATGTGTCTTCAACTTACAGGCTTAACGTATATGACAGACAAATTTGTGAAGTAGGATATATACAAGGCCTTCAGGTTGACCTCACATTCGGTATGAGTATTCCATATACCAGATAAACTTGAATTCTACCAGTGTCCTGTCATGATTCAGGATTTTAAATTCTGGAAATTGCTGGTGTTTCTGGAATTCGACTGCCTATTCTTCTAGGCTTTTGGATGGCTTCATTTCGGCATCCCTTTTTTCTCCACATTCCATACTTCTTGGCTTGTGGGTGCCTTCATCTCTTTTATTAAATGCCAGTCTACCACTGAGAGGTTAGACTCTATCAGCCTAGTTACTCTTCCAAGAATAACTGCTTCAGATACTGTTCCACTGCATACCAGAAGACATCAGTCCATTGCCTGTTCAGCTGCCTTCTTAGAAAGGGGCACAGTACCTTTTCTTGATTGCAAAGGCCATTTAGCGATGGTGCCATATAGTCTTGGCCTCAGAGGATGCATGTTGCTAAAGCCACAACCACACTTGTTTTGGCACTTTGCTTTGTGTCTCCTTTGTCCATTTTGGGTAGCAGCATACTGTCAGCATTTCATGCAAGGGCACAACTTTTGCCACAGTGAATGTTAACTCCATATGCAGTTTCTTCAATGCCCATGTCTTCTCTGAAGGAGATTGGTGCTGCCAGGAGCCATAATCATAATCATAAATAAAGAAAAACTTCTAAGTTATTAAAATATTTAAATGTCATTTTCTGTAGATCTCTGAAGGATCTGAAGGTGACCTGTCTATCTAAAATATATCTCTGCCGAACCTAATTAATTAGCTGAAAACTCCTAATATGACTACAAGTTCAACTGTAATGACTAACTACTAATTCTAATTTCTCCATAGTCTAATAGTTGATAATAATAACTTTCAAGGATTAGCAAATTGTTTTGTGAACTGTACAGGTACAGTATCCTGAACAAGATTAGAAATATACATAGCATTTTCTAACAATATATATAATTTACAATATATAAAAATACAATCCAATGTAAAGTATTTAAAACTAGTAGTTATATTTTAAAAGTTGATTCAATAATCTATCTTTTACTATATCATATCTATATCCTCTCTTTTTTTCAGAGTGCATTTAATACTCGACCTTTGATTCTATCATTTCTATACTATTTTCTTCAGAGTAGATTCAATAATCTACCTTTTATCTAGATCATCTTGTTTTCCAAATAAGAATCTTAAATCTAATTTCCTTTGTTTAACCCTTTACTGACCATTAACTACAGCAACTTGTAACCAACCCTCCTAAACAATGACAACTATCCCAAACCCAAAACCCATTGAAAACCCAAACACCACCCTCCCCACCCCACCTCTCAGAAATGTAGGTTTTGTGCTCTTAAAATTGCTTCCTGTGGTTTGTGGGTGATAACAACCTTAGGAGATTCTGAAAAGAAGAATTTCAGGTTAATTGTCAAGTTCCGGGAGAGGCAGCTATATCATTTGTTGTCCAGTCTCAGCATAATGCCAACGTGCAGGGCTTACTCAAGTCCCTGTTCAAGTAGACTGTGAAAATGGATCATCTCAGCTAGCCATCTTGAAATTGTCCTGAGCAGTTTGTAGTACAAAGCTGATCTTTGGGTCATGGTTGTCAGCTTAGTGGTATTATTATCGTCCATGTGGAATCACCATGATGGAATCTGATCATCTTTATGGAGATTGCAAATTCGAGGTTAGGCCTGGTCATGATTCCCTGCAGAAAAACAATAGAAACTCCAACACAAAAACATGTATAGGCAGCTAAATTAAGCCTTTTTTCTAGAATTAGTTAGTACTCTGTAAGACCAATAATATCGTGACAAAAGGTGTATACATATATAAATCTTATGAATTTTCATATAAAATTCATAACTTAAGAAAAGTTTAAATTACTGGCCACAAAATAGTTCCTTAATTTGCTGGTTTTCTTCTGTCCTATATCAGAAGATGGCTCTTTCCTCTGACTGATGCAGAGATTTTCCATTTTCCTTTTAACAACATACTTGGGTTTAGAGAAGGTAAGAGCCATTCTCCAACTCCAAAGCCAGCTTTGTTTTTTGAACTAGGACTACAAAAAGACCATTTGTGTTAGTTGTCTGTAGAGAAGAGCAGATATAAACATTTAGGAAGAATTAAGAAATTTTACGTGTGATATACCAATGGGCCAAATTACTCTTTTTCTTGGGACTTTTTTTTCTACATGATTTGTCCTTTTTCTTCAGATGTCTCATTTGTCCAGTGTTCTTCAGATCCCTTGACCTTCATTCTCCTGAAAGACAAAAACAAAAAACACTTCCCCAAGCCTAACCCTGGAGAGGTTCACTTTTGGCAAGTTATATTTGATGATATTAAGGGATATTAATGATCAGTGATTGTTCATTCCTGTTATTATTTTTAATTTTTTGGTGGTTGTGTGTGTGTACTTCTCTTCTTTGCGGTTTACTGCTGTGGTGTTATCTATTGCCTGTGTTTTCATGGGTATATCTGACTTCCTTAGGTTGGAATTTCCCTTCTAGTGCTTTCTGTAGGGCTGGGTTTGTGGATAAGTATTGTTGAAATCTGGTTTTGTCTTGGAAGGTCTTGTTCACTCCATCTATGATGATTGAAAGTTTTGCTGGGTATATTAGTCTAGGCTGTTATCCATGGTCTCCTAGTGTCTGCATTATATCTGTCCAGGTCGTTCTGGCTTTCAAAGTCTCCATTTAGAAATTGGGTGTTATTGTGATGTGTTTGCCTTTATAAGTCACTTGGCCTTTTTCCTTTGCTGCCCTTAATATTCTTTCTTTATTCTGTACGTTTAGTTGTTTAATTATTATGGGGCAGAGGGACTTTTTTGGGGAGTCAAGTCTGTTTGGTGTTCTATAGGCTTCTTGTGTCTTCATAGGCATTTCCTTCTTTAAGTTGGGAAAGTTTTCTTATATGATCATGTTAAATATATTTTCTGGGCCTTTGAGTTGGTATTCTTCTCCTTCCTCTATCCGTATTATTCATAAGTTTGGGCTTGTCATGGTGTCCCACATTTCTTGGACATTTTGGGTCATGACTTTGTTGGTTTTAGTATTTTCTTTGACTGATGAATCTACTTCTTCTAATGTATCTTCAACACCAGAGATCCTCTCTTCCATCTCTTGCATTCTGTTGGTTATAGTTGCATCTGAAGTTCCTGTTTGTTTACTCAGATTTTCTATTTCCAGCATTCCTTCTGCTAGTATCTTCTTCATTTTTTCTATTTCCATCTTCATGTCTTGGACTCTTTCCCTCATCTGTTTTGTTGCTTTTTCATGATTTTCTTTCAAGGACTTATAGATTTCTTCTGCTTTATTTGTCCTTTCTTCTATTTTTTATAGCATTCTTTCTATTTTTTTTTGTCTGTTCCTCCACTTTATTTTTGGTTTTGTCTATATAAGGTTCTAGCCTCTTTCTTCTTCTTCTTTCATTCTGTGATGTTCAGGTCTAGCTGTTGGAGAAGGGCTAGGTTCTTGTGATGGTGCATTGCTCTTTATTTTGTTGTATGTACTTCTGCCTTGAAGTCTGCCCATCTCCTTGTGGATTCGTTCTTGTTCTTATCAGTGTACTTGGTCCAGACAGAGCTGACAGATTTAGAGAGTCTCTCTCTGGTCCAGATGCAAGCTCTCGGCCAGATGGGAGCTCTGGTCCCAATGAGAGTGCTGGCTGGATAGGAGCTGGGGGCTGGACTCTGAGTCTCAGGAAGTCCCTGAGGTCTCCTTATCTTGTCCAGATGGGAGTTCCAGGGAAGGATGGAGGTTCTGGTCCAGATGGGAGTTCCAGGGCTGATGGGAGCTGGGGGCTCTCTAGTCCAGATGGGAGTTCCGAGGTGGATGGAAGCTGGGGGCTGGTCCCTGAGTCTCAGGAAGTGGCTGGTGTCTTGGGCAAATGGGTGTGGGACCAGGGTGTGGAGATTGCAGTGTCTGCCTGCAGTCTTGGAGAAGGGGAGCCTTCCCGCAGGGCCTGCTGAATGGCTGGAAACTCTAGATGTTCAATTCCATCACTTTTGGGATACTTGCAGTTAATCTCTCCCAAAAATTTACTGCAATATCTTTGCCAAGATTCACTTTATGCCCATAAATTGTCAAAGTCCTCCTTAGTAGAAAGTACAACAATTATTGCTGGGTCTACTCCAGCTAATTGACAAAGTCCCAATTTTCCTTTTAAAACAAAGTCAGAGATCTTTTTCACACAAGTTTTAAATTTTTACTCTGCTTATATGGTAGACATATCGATTCCAATATAATATCTTTCTTCTGCATTAAAATTCCTGTATTGAAATTCCTGGAGGGTAAAATAACCAAAATGCAATTGAGCTTTGGATCCACACACTCAACATGTTCTTCCTGTACTTGCAACACTTCCTACCATGTTGAAACAGTCACCCATGCCCTTTATTCATTACTGGTCTGGGACTGAGCACCTCAAGGAATTTCATGAAATGAGACACAGAATTCCATGTATACACTATTAAGCACCAACCTGAAAGAGAAAATTTACAATGTAGACTATCTTCCTGAGATTGAACTCACTTGATTACCATTTTTATCTCATTGTATACATTTTTGAAATTATGCATTTAATATGTTAATTCATTTTGTTTTTCTGTGATTGTGTGTGTGTGTGTGTGTGTGTGTGTGTGTGTGTGTGTGTGTGTGTTTGTGTGTTGTCCACCTGAATTCCTGTGGAACATAGATGCGAGGTGCCCACAGAGACAGGGGAGGGCATCAGATCTCTGGGGTCTGGAATTAAGTGAGATTGAAAGCCACCAGGAGGTGCTCTAAAACAAGCCTGGTGATTCTGCAGGAAAGTAAGTGTTCTTAACTACTGAGCCATCTCATGAGCCTGAGTTGAATCCACAAGCTGCACACAATACAACTTCATTTTTCCTACAAACATCCCATTTTGTTCACGTGTGGCAATGCTGTTGGACATCATACTTGGTTCCCTAATATTCTTGAAACGGTGCAGCAGTCAACTCTGATGGGCAAGTACCTCTCTAATATATTGAGTTCTTTGGAAAAGCATATAGGAACCATGTGGTGAGCCAGGTTTTGGCTTTTGGAGGTTCATCCACACTGACTTCCAACCAGCCTGGGAAACTTTCCATCCTCTCCAGCGCTGTATAGCATTCCTTTCTGTGAACTCTCTCAGTGATGTCTGTCGTTTCTTTTCTAGTTGCCCTTGGATGGCATCTAGGAGGATCACTATGCATTTTCCTGATTCCTCCACAATCTGAACCATGGTATGTCCTCAATCTCATTTGTATGAAATCAGCGAGGACTGTCTTTTTCTTTGCACTTTACTATGTGGGTTTCCTTCTTACATATGATTTATGTATTTTCCCTAATTCTAAATAATCTAAATGTTAATCTTCTTACTGGGGTAACAATAGAAAAGATGTCCTCCTGTTCTCTAAGACCACCTATCAAATAATGGTTTCTTTTTTCTAGCAACAAATGCTTTACGTCCCTGAGAGATCATCTGACAACTAAAGCCAGGAATTCTTGAGTAGCTGGGGTGTTGTTCTATCCAAGCCTGTCTCTGATCATTGAACTCGTTGGCATACACTGTGCTCTAATATTATCAGGGTTACTCACACTATGGCCTCTGAGTCATTTGGCAATTCATTTGACAATGTGACACATAAAAAAATATGACTCATTTATTTATTAATTTGCTTTGAGTATCTTATGACAGTTTCTCTCTATAACCCTGCATGTTATGGAACTATATATGGTGATCAGGCTAGCCTTGAACTCACAAACATCAGCCTACCTCTACCTCTGCCAATATTTCTGCCTCTTCTTAAGACTCTGACATTGCCTGTCCAATTGCCCTGGCCATGAAACTGGCTCTGGCTTGGAGAGTACTGAAAATAAAAGAATGCTCCCTCAAACTAAACGGAATCAAGTCTCTTTCTGTCTGAATGAATATCCAGGTTTCCAAGCATGACTGGAGGAAGAGGACATGTGTAAGCCCAGGTGCATTTTTGGTGCCTAACCAAAATCCCAAGAGACTTAATTGAATGTGTTTACAACTTGAACTCAACTCAGACTGATGTTTCTGAATATCTGCAGCCATGGCAGAGATCCTAAGAATGTGACCCAGCTGTTTTAGCCGCCTTAGTGCAGAGGAGCACTGAAAGGAGGGGCATCCCACTTCCCAGGTACTGACTTCTTCCTTGACTCTTTTTCAGTGGTGCGAAGGGAGACTTCCCTGGGAATGACACCTCAAGACAGATACTCCCTTAGCTGCAGAACAGAACTCTGCAAATCCTGCGCCCTGGATTGTCAGATGAGTACACCACCTGTTGATGGGGACAAGTCATTAACACCCCCATCCACAACATTCAGAACTCCTGTCTTTGCCACAAGCTCCATGCCTGGAACAAACAGAGAGTGACAACCTGCATAAGATCACAGCTAATCTATCAATGCTTCGGTATTCCTATGAGTGCACAAAAAAGAAAAAAAAAAGCAAGACCAATTGCTCCTCTATTTAACACAAACCAACATGCTACATCCCTTGCACTTCACTAATGATGGGAGCCTAGGCCAGAATCTTGATGCTGACAATGCCACCTGGAAAGCAGCAGTCTTGGTCAGGATGAGCCTGGGACATACACAGTGTGTTGGCTTCCAGCATGGACTTTGCAGACATGACTACACTGGTAGCAGAAGTTCACCTCCCCAAATGTTCAACTCCATCTCAAACTAAACCAATTCCAGGTCCTTCAACCATCCAATGCAAAGACTCCATGGTCATCAGGAGCCAGCAGGCCCAGTAAAGATAAGGTGTCATCAGTACAACGTTAAACCAGCTGAGGAAGAATGAAGAGAAAGGCTCTAATCTCTTTCATTGATCTTCTCTGGCTAGCATCCAGTGTCAAGATCTGGTGGAGGGAGAGAGGCTGGGACCAGTGCTGTGATCTGAGATGGGGATATTGACAACATGGCCCAGCAAACGGAGGGAAAAGCTCAGAAAGCCACACTCTGCAAGCCCAACAGTCCTAGGGTTCGTGGGCAAAACCAGACCATATATATCCAGAGAAAACACCTTCAAGAAAGCTGAAGGAACTGAAGCCATCAAGTCCCAGAGTTGAGACAGAAGAGAAGCCCACTGTCCTCAACACCAACAGGAAGTGGGATCCACTTGTGCTCAGCCATGATACCTTTAACAAGCCTTCAAGCCACCTCAGAGTGCACATGGTGGAGTCTGTGATGGTCTGTCACTCACTGTGGAAGAAGGGAGAGAAGAAAACTGGCATCTCCTGAACCTTCAACTCTTTGTGCTACTCTGTGCTCTAATAGTAACAGAGATTGTTACACTTTGCCTCTGAGTCATTTGTCATTATCTTTTTCCAGGGTTACATACACTAAACAAACTCCCTTTTAGAGCGAGACAGAGACCCTCTACATAGCCCAGCATATCTTAGAGCTTTTTACATCAACCAGGCAATCACTGAGCTCACAAAGATCTGCCTCCCTCCTCCTCGGCCTGTGCCTCCATTTCAGCCTCTACCTCCACGTCTGCCTCCTCCTCTGCTGTTGCCTCAAGGGTGCTGGGATTGGCCAGGCAGTGGTGGTGCCCGGAATTTTTCCCAGCACTCAGGAGGCAGAGACAGTCAAAGGAACACACGCTGACCCTGAAACCACAGATCTGAGCCACTGCTCTGAAACCACAGCCAAAAGGTTAAAAGGGGCCCATGAAACAAACCACACTTTGGCCCCTAAACAAGAGTCACAGAAACATACTCTGCCCCAACCCACTTATCAAAACAAACAAACAAACAAACAAACAAATCCCTGATCATAAATTCTAACCAATTTCTAAGTTTGTCCAAACTGAGGGATTGTAATCTGAGCAATCCTCACTCTGTAAAGCTTCACCCTGGAAAAACTCCCACACTTAGAAGCCCTGCATACGTCCTGTACCTGGTCAGCTGGCAACTGCCTTTTTCCACCCTGGCATGGGCAGCCAAACTCCTGGATTCTACTCTACCTATAATTCTCTTGAGTGCGGTTTCGGTGAGACCTTCTGTTTCCAGAACAGAGCAGATCAGAGAAGTAACATTAGCCAGAGTGAGCAGCAGTGTTAACACATTCCCTGGGGAAAACTTCCCCTAACAAAGCAGAGTCCTTTCACTGGGGAAAGCTTTCATTGGAGCAGGGATGTAAGCTGCTCTGCCTAAATTGACTTTGTGCGATTCCTTGGCTCTCAACTGCCAGGATCCCTTTCCACCCAGCTGCAACACTTACAAAAACTCCTACATTGCCTCTTCATGTAACCCACTACCACATACTAACAAATGTGTTCATATTCCAGGTGTTCCTTGTCTCAGAAAAAAGCATGGCAGAGAATGGTAGAAGCCCAGGATTCTGCAGAGACTGTTGCCAGGAGGAAAAAGGTTCAGTAACTGTCACACTTATTATACTTGTGGATGAAGAGAGAAGGTGGCCAGACTCAATGACTAATGACATCAAACTATAAAAAGTGAGGTCAGATAAAAAGAATGACCACATGTCAGAGACCAGAGTGAGAAACACGGTGAGCTAAAAAACAAAAGGGGCTACAGAGACCTGCCTATCTCAGGAAAACAAAAGACCAAAGTAGAGAAAACATCAGGAGCTAGACCAGTCTAGGCAGCAAAGAGCAGCAAGTTTGAAAGAGTTAACATGTGCAGCCAGGCTCACGCATCAGCCCCTCAAGTGCTTGCTTCTACCAGCAGCATCCAGTTACAAGAATCTTCACAATGAACAGAAGACCATTGCTTCTACACGTTCACAATGATACTACCCACCACAGTAAGGATACAGGGTCAAGCTGGTCCAAGAATCAAACCCTTCAAAAAAGGGATGAAAATGCAAAAAAAGAGAGATAAGGAAGGACTCTAGGAGAAGATACCCAAAGAAAAGAATTTGGGAGTTCATTATCTAAGGTGCACTAGATACACTCAGTCCTGTTCTTCAACACAGTCACTAAGGAGCTCTATGATCTGTTCATTCGGTCATGGATGGATGCTGACAGCTCATAAATCAGATCAACTCAAAAGGTTTCTCACACCAGTTCCCTCCACACAGATGTCTCTCTCCTTCCTGCACAAGACTACTGACAATATGTAGAGTGTATGATGGTGGGAGACTCTGCTGGAAGGTGACAGCTCATAGGAACAGTAGACACAGCTTCTTCAGAAAACCTATAAGAAGCTCTACCAATACCCTGGACTAAACCTCAGGGGAAGGGGGACTTCCATGCCAGGATTGCACCCTTTCACTAGGTGACATCCCAGCCTCCAAGGCTACTGTCTCCTGGCATCCTATCCAAACAATCCCATCTGTTACCTCAGAATTGAACCTTCCCATTGGCTGCTGCCCCATTTATGACATCATTCTCTGGTTCTTGGTGTTTCGAGGGCGATGCCTGTAAACAAATTTAGATCATCACAGGTCACCTGTGACCAGGGCCAGTAAGTGCTGTCTGATACCAGACACACTTGCCACTCAGGTCAGCTGATAAGAAAAGGACAACCAATTCTCTTGCTCCATTGTACTGTGGATTGCTGAAACTCTCCCTCCAACCATGGCAGGAAAGTAAAGAAACATTAAAACATTTCTTTTGATCGCTTCTCTGCTTATTTTAACTATAATTTTAAATTTTTGTTTACTGGGGACACCATTGATGCTGATAGAGATATCTGGAATTGAATGTCATATTTACATTTGGTTCTTACTGGGGTTAGAAAATATGGAAATGAAAGAAGACAAAATGCAGAAATGAACTTGGAGGTACAAAAAGTAATTTAGAACTCAATGTAACAGAAAACAACATATTAAATAAAAAGGCACAAGACATTATCATATCCCAAGCCATTATTAGGAAGCCACAATATTGAGATAGTCTAAGTAAAGGTTCCCTGTGATATATAGAAAACAATATCCAGCTCTGATCCCTGGCTCTGACACTCTATCCAGCCCATCTCCACACCATTCTCCACATTTTTTGAGCACTGATTGTGTTGGATGTTATCAACATGGGCTGGGTACTCCACAGTCAGTAGTTCTCTGGACCAGAATTGACACACCAGTGTGTGTGGGAATTCTCACAAGGATTTCCAACTAGGAGAGTAACAAGAAATTAACAATTACTGTGGAAGTGTTCATTGAAGAATCCATTTAACCAATTATTAAATTAAGAAACAATATTACTGAGAGATGAACCCCATACTACATTAGAAATCCCAAGATGACACATGAAACATAGGCAATCAACATGAAATGTTGTCAGCAGGTTGTATTCATAGGTGCATGTGTGCTGAATGGTTATATAAAAAGAAGAGGTAATGACTTACACAAAAAGTAGTGGTGAACAGAAACAGCTAGAGGAGGAAGGGATTCTTAGCTAAATATGGTTCGTATTTATGAAATTCCTGATACATCATTTCATTAAGACAGCTCAGAGTAGAGCCAAGCCTGGACATGGAAAGAACTTACAATGCCAGCACTCTGATGCAGAGGCAGGCCAGTCTATGCCATTTAAAGACCAGATTAATCTAGGTAGAGAGACACTATCTATTTCTACATAGATTATGATGTGCACAGAACAGGAGAACAGGACAAGGGCACAGGTATGGGAAGCTGCCTAAGGTTCTCCTATCTTTAAACATTTTGGTTCCGGGAAACAGTAGTGAGCCAGTGCCACAGCAGGTATCAGAAAAAGACAAAACAGGGCAAAGAAGAGTGATGTCTCAGTCAGAAAAAGGGTCAATGTGATAACCTAGGAAGTCCATGCCCACACAGGAATGTCAGGCAAGTCATCCATTGAGTGTCATCCTATCCATTACCAAGAATCACTCTGAAACATTTGTTTGGATATGTGAGGGAAAATAGGTCTCAGTCTCTCCGAGACATTACAAATGGAAAAAAAAGCACCTCGTGGGAAGCCACATAGAACCCTTCTCCCCATTCCTCACACAGCCCTCTTGCTTCCTACAGAAACTTTCCAAAGTGCACCTTTCTTAGGAACAGAAGGTGCTCTACAGCCCTCTGGGCCTCTGATGAGGAATGCCACAACCTTAGCAGGAAGTGTGGGCACCTTCTCCAGTCTCTCCACCCCAGAATGGCTCCTGCCATCAGACTCCAGCACTTGTTGCCAGCAGCTCATGGACAGTGCCTACCCCTACCTATCAAATGGCACAACCATGGTGACTGCGCTGACTGACCAGGACCACAGCTTTGGCTTAGCACTCTACTACCCAGGTGTTCTCGAATGGGATCCCATTGGAAGCACTGACAGGAGGGAAGCTGCACTCCGGGACTTCACTGTAACTATCACTGACCAGAATACCACATTCTCCTCCTTGTCTATGACAGCCCCGCGTGATAATACTTTAGATCCCAATGCCTTAGTCCTTTCCATTCCAACACTGTCTGCCAGCCTTCTTCAGGCAACACCACCACAGGTGCCAAATCAAGGATAGATCCTGGCACCTTCCTACCCAGATGGCAGCCAATTCTATTACAAGGACCTCAACAGCCTGGGATCCCTGATGCATGGAGAACTCAGGCAGTGCTGTTATAAAAAATACAATCCTGATCTTCCCACACTTCCACCCATTTTGAACCACTCACCTCAGCCACTTAATCATTACTAGTCTGGGACAGAGTTCCTCCTGAAATTTCATGAAATGAAATACAGGATTCCATGGACACACTACAGTCAAGCACCCACCATGAAGAGAAAATATACAAGGCTGACCAATTCCTGAGAAGGGTTTCATTAGATTACTATGATTGTCTCAAGTCGTATTCATCTTTGAAATCACTGCATAATACTTTATTTTGTGTTTGTGTGTCTGTTTCTCGTCCACCTGAATTCCTGAGGAACACACGTGTGGAGTGCCCACAGAGGCCAGAAGAGGACATCAGATCTCTGAGTTCTGGAATTAGGAGAGATTGAAAGCCGGTAGGAGGTGCTCTCCAGCAAGCCTGAGGATCTGGCAAGAAAAGCAAGTATTCTTATCTACTGAGCCATCTCATGAGCCTGAGTTGAATCCAGATACTGCAAACAACATACCTTCATTTTCCCTATGACTGACAAGACTTCACGTTCTACGAACATCCCATTTCCTTCACTCATGGCAATCCTGTTGACACCATGCTTGGTTCCCTAATATTCTTGAAACGGTGCTGCAGTCAACACTGATGGGCAAGTACCTCTCTAATATATTGAGTTCTTTGGAAAGGCATATGTTAACCATGTGGTGGGCCAGGTTTTGGCTTTTGGAGGTCCCTGCACACTGACTTCCAACCAGCCTGGGAAACTTTCCCTCCTCTCCAGCGCTGTATAGTATTCCTATCTGTGAACTCTCTCAGTGATGTCTGTCGTTTATTTTCTAGTTGCCCTTGGATGGCATTTGGGAGGTTCACTATGCATTTCCCTGGATCCCCCGCAATCTGAACCATGGTATGTCCTCACCATCCTTTTGAGTATAATCTTGGAGTGATTTCTTTGAATTTGTGGTTTTCTACCTTGTTTGACTTCTTTGTATGATTTGTGAATTTTATCTATTTCTACATATTCTAAATAATAAACTTCTTACTGGTTTTACAATAGCTAAGATGTCCTCCTGTCCTCTAGGACCCCCAATCAACAATTTCGTTTTTCTGGCAACAAATGCTTTTATTTCCTGAGAGCACACCTCTCACCTACAGCCAGAATATCTTGAGTTGCTGGTGTGTTTGGTCCATTCTGGCCTGTCTGGGAACAATCAACACTTTGGCATACTTTGTGCTCTCATATTATCAGGGTTACACAAGCTATTGCAACAGGGGCATTTGACACTCTTTCGCAGGGTGACACATAGGAAACATAATTCGTTGATTTGTAAATTTCTTTTTAGTTTCTGGAGACAGGTTCTCTCTCCATAATCCTTCATGTTCTGGAACTAACTGTGTTGATCAGGCTAGCCTTGAAATCATAAACATCAGCATGCCTTTACCTCTGACACTTATCTCTGCCTCTTGTTATGATTCTGCTGGAGCCTCTGCAATTGCTCTAGCCCTAAACCTGGCCCTGGCCCTGGCCCAGCCTCAAGAGTGTTGAGATTAAAGGAATTCTCCCACAAACTAAATGGAACCACATTTATTTTTCTGTCTATGTGGATATCCAGGTTTCCAAGCATGATTGGCCAGGTGTAAGCTGAGGTGCATTTTTCATATCTACCCAAAATCTGATTATCTGCATATCTGCAGCCATGGCTGTGATCCTAAGAATGTCATCCAGCTGTTGTAGGTGCCTTAGTGCAGAGGAGCACTGAAAGGAGGGGCATCCCACTTCCCAGGTACTGACTTCTTCCCTGACTCTTTTTCAGTGGTGCGAAGGGAGACTTCCCTGGGAATGACACCTCAAGACAGACACTCCCTCAGCTGCAGAACAGAACGTTGCCAATCCTGCACCCTGGATTATCAGATGAGGACACCACCTGTTGATGGCGACAAGTCATTAACGCCCCCATCCACAACCTTCAGAAATCCTGGCATTGCCACAAGCTCTATGCCTGAAACAGAGAATGACAACCTGCATGAGACGACAGCAAATCAGTCAATGTCTCTGTATGCCTATGACTACATGAAAGAAAACTAAGACCCATCTCTCCTCCCTCTAGCACACCCCAACATGCAGCTTCCCTTACACTTTACCGATGCTGGGAGTCTTGGGCAGAAGCTTGCTTCTGACAACACCAACTGGGAAAGCAATACTCTTGGTCCGGATGAGCCTGAGGCATGCACATGGGTTGGCGTCCAGGATGGACTTGCAGACATGACTACACTTGTGGCAGAAGTTCACCTTCCCCAACTGCTAAACTCGCTCTCTGAACAAAACCAATTCCAGCCACTCAGTGCAAAGGCTCCATATCATCAGGAGCTATCAAGCCCGGCAAAGATAAGGGATCATCAGTACACCCTTAAACTAGTTGAGGAAGAAGCAAGAGAAAAGCCCTAATCTGCTTGATGGAGATTCTCTGGCCAGAATCTAGTGTCAGGACCTGGGGGCAAGGACAGAGCCCAGGAACAGTGCTGTGGCTAAAGAAGGCGATAGTGATATCATCGCCCAGCTTATAGAGGGCAAAGCTCAGAGAGCCACACTCTCCAAGGATAGCAGACCTAGAAATCATAGAAGTCAAGACCAGGAGTACTAGACCAATCAACTCCTAGAAAGCTACAGGAGCTGATGCTCTTAAGTCACACAGTCAAGACAGAAGACAAGCCCACTGTCCTCAACAAGAGGAAGTTCAATCCACCTGAGCTCAGCCATGATGGCTTTAAAAAGACTCAAACCAACTCAGCATGCACATTCTGTAGTCAGTGAAGGTCTGTCACTCACTGTGGAATAAGGGAGAGAAGAAAACTGGCATCTCCTGAACCTTCAACTCTTTGTGCTACTCTGTGCTCTAATAGTAACAGAGTATGTTACATTTTGGCCTCTGGGGCATTGGCTATTATCTCTTTCCAGGGTTACATGCAGCAAGCAGAATTCATTTATTTCTTAACTCACTTTCAGTTTCTTAAACAGGATCCTCTCCATAGCCCAGCATGTTCTGAGACTGACTACAATGAACAGGCAAACATTGAACTCACAAGATCTGCCTGCCTCCTCCCCTGTCTCAGTCTCCATGTCAGCCTCTGCCTCCCCTACTGCCTCCACGTCTGCATACTCCTCAGCCACTGCCTCAAGACCGCTAGGACCAAAGCAAATCTACAATAAGCAATGTGGAATCAAGGTTCCCTCAGTACAGGTGGATAACCATGGTTCAGTGCATGACTTGATGAGGAGGCCATGAGTACTGCAGGATATACTTTGGGTACATACCTAAAATACAAAGAGACAAAACCACATGTTTTCACCAAGGCAACTTAACTTAGATTCATTTTTTTTCTGACAATCTGCCTTGTTTCAGTTGCAGGCTGTACTTTGTACAATGTCTGTGAAGCACTGACATCAGATGAAGTGTGCTTTGCTATCCTGGGTATTTGCTGCTTTTGTAGTAAAGTTGTGATTGCTTCTCTACTTCTAGGAAGTTCGGCATCTGAGGAATTGTATTACGTTCTCCATAGAGTTCCATGGTGCATCTTTCTTCACAATATCTAACCCCCAACTACTGTGTATGCCCCAAATTGTTCATTCTGACAAGGGCTATGTCTAGTCTAACTCACCTAGAAAATGTTACCAAAGCCAGCATGAACAGATCCTACTACCTATGTGCAACGTTCCTCACAGGGACAAATTTGAGTACAACAGAATGATGGAGAGCAATGGTTTAGGGAAATCTGGTTTTGTAGCTCTCTGTGTGTGGCTTAATGACAGATTTGCACACTGCCGTGAGACTACTGTCTTCTTTTTACACTTGCGAGCAGTAGAAACACATTTGGGTGGGTATCTTCTAACCTTGCTATTATTACTTTAATCTTCATGTGCTCAAACTAAGGGTCTTGTAGAATAAACCTTATGAAAGAAGCTCAGGTAGAATTTTTCATATTAAAGTAATTCACACCATGTTGTACTTGTATTGAATGCTCAATGTTATTACTTCTCATTGTACTATTCATTGAACACGTTCTTTAAAACTATATAGTGTATGCTAAGCCCATTAACTGTGTGAGCAAGGCCTAGCCATTGCTTAACTCTCACCAAAAACCTTAGGCATTGGTCATACGCTCAACAGCATTACTTTCAATATCAGGAATGGCACATGTAGATAGTGTAATCTAGCATCCATAGATAGAGACAGCATCGGGAGATGTTTGTCTGGGACTGGATACATATGGTATAATATGATTATCATGAGTTACAAGAACTCTTGCAATCACCCAGACTGTATTCATCACATTAGCTGAAATGAGTTCCATCGTGTGTAGACATTGCATATCCCTTATCCATTGCTCTGTTTTTGGACAGCAAGATCAGGCCCTAACATAGATATTCCTGATAACGCATGCAATCTATACAGATGTGCAAAGCAATAACATGTTTAATTCCTTGGAATTGTGTGGTTGGAAAATGTGATGGAACTGGTGTTGGTGCTTAAATCACCCCATACTGAAAGAGAGAGAGGCGAGAATACATCACATTATACCCACCAATTTATTGGTGTTTCCTGTGGAAGCAATACTTGGAAGTCCCCTAATTTCACTTAACTCTCCACTTCTATCCCCTAGCATCAAGAAATACCATTTTCCAATGGTCTGGTGTTCCAATGC
>NW_023412003.1:0-4914 GCF_903995425.1 Onychomys torridus
CGGCGCCTATTTTATCCCTGACACTTCAGGGGGACCCTGGTCCATTTATCAGTGCACTGTGGGGTTATCCAGTCCAATTTCATGTGGTCAATGGAGGGTGAGCCAAACCGAATTCATCAGGGCACTGGAGGGGTAACTAGGCCGATTTCATACAGGACATTGGAAGGGGAACCTTGCCGATATGATCCCTGACACTGGAGGGGAACCCAGGCCATTTCCATCAGAGCACTGGAGGTAGATACTGGCTGATTTCATCCTGTACACTGGTGGAAGAGCCAAGCTGATTTCATCAGGGCACTGGACAGGGACCATGGCTGAATTCATCAGGGCACTGTAGGGAGACCCTGGCCGATTTCATCAGGGCACTGAGAGGGAGACTGACCATATCCATCAGGGCACAGATAGGGCACCAGGCAGATTTCATTGAGGCACTGGAGGGGGAACCAAGTCGATTTCATCCCTTACATTGGAGGAAGAGACAGGCTGATTTCTTCGGGGAACTGGACAGGGAAACAAACCGATTTCATCCCTGACACTGGAGGGGGAGACTGGCCGATTCCATCAGGGCACTGAAGGGGGAGATAGGCAGATTTCATCCATGACACTGCAGAGAGACCCATGTCAATTTATCAGTGCACTGTAGTGGTATACAGGCTGATTTCATCTGGTCACTGGAGGGGGAACTAGGCCGATGTCATCAGGGCACAGGAGGGAGAGCCATGCCGATTTCATCCTGGACACTGGAAGGGTAGCCAAGCTGATTTCATCAGGGCACAAGAGGATTACCCAGGCTGATTTCATCCATGACACTGGATGGGGACCCAGTCCGATGTCATCCCTGACACTAAAGGGGGACGCAGGCCTATTTGATCAGGGCACTTTAGAGGCAGTCAGGCAGATTTTATGTTGTACACTTGAGGGGTAGCCAGGCGGAATTCGTCCTGTACACTGGAAGGGTAGCCAAGCTGATTTCATCAGGGCACTAGAGGATCAGTCAGGTTGATTTCATCCCTGAGACTGGGGGGATAGCCAGGTTGACTTCAACAGGGCACTGGAGAGGTACCCAGTCCAATCACATCAGGGCACTTGAGGCTTACCCATTTTGATTACATCAGGGTAAGGAGGTGTACACAGACCGATTAAATCAGGGCACTGGATGGGGAGACAGGCCGAATTCACCACTGACACTGGAGGGAGAGCCAAGCTGATTTCATCCCTGACACTGGAGAGGGAGCCAGAACGATTTTATCTGGATACTGGAGGGGGGCCATGCTGATTTTCTGAGGGCACAGGAGGAGGAACCAGGCCGATTTCATCAGGGCACTGGAGGGGGACCCAGGCCGATTACATCAGGGCACTGGGGGGGGGGGGGAACAAGGCCGATTTCATTAGGGCACTTGAGGGGGACCCAGGCTGATTTCAACATGGTCACAGGAGGGCTAGCCTGGCTGATTGCATCAGGGTGCTAGAGGGGTATTAAGGCCAATTTCATCAGGGCAATGTAAAGGTATCCAGGCTGATTTCATCTCTGACAAAGGAGGGGGAGCCAGGCCGATTTCATGCCGGACACTGGAGGGGGAGCCAGGCCGCTTTCATCAAGCCACTGGAGGGGGAGCCTGACTGATTGCATCAGGGCATGGAGGCAGAGCCAGGCTGATTTCATCAGGGCACAGGAGTGGGAACAACCCGATTTCATCAGGGCCCTTGAGGGTGACCCAGGCCGATTTCATCCTGGACACTGGACATGTAGCCAGGCTGATTTCATTAGGGTACTAGGGGTGTGGGGAACCCAGGCTTATTTCATCAGGGCACTGGTGCAGAAGCCAGGCTTATTTCATCAGGGCAAGAGTGGGGGCAAGGCTGATTTCATCTGTGCACTAAAAGGGAAGCCATGTTGATTTCATCAGGGCACTGGAGGAGGAGCCATGCAGATTTTATCTGGACATTGGAGGGGGAGCCAGGCAGATTTAAACAGGGCACTAGAGGGTAAGCCTGTCCGATTTCATCCCTGACACTGCAAGGAGACCTAGGCCGATATCATCAGGGCACTGAAGGGGTATCCCAGGCCTATTCCATACCTGACACTGGAGGGGAAGCCAGTCCGATTTCATTAGGGCACTGGATGGGGACTAAGGCTGATTTCAGCATGGACACTCTGGGGAAGCTAGGCTGATATCATCAGGGCAATGGAGGGGTCTAAGGCTGAATTCATGAGGGCACTGGAGGTGGGAGACAAGCCAATTTCATCCCACATGATGGAGGGGAAGCCAGCCTATGTCATAAGGGCACTGGAGGCATACCCAGGCCAATTTCATGAGGGCACTGGCGGGGGAGCCAGGCCATTTCATTGTTGACACTGGAGGGGGACCCAAGTCCTTTTATGAGGGCACTGTAGGAGTATCCAGGCCGATTTCATCTGGTCAATGGAGGGGGAGCCAAGTTGATTTCAGCGCACTAGAGAGGGACCCAGTCCAATTTTCAGGGCACAGCAGGGAGACCCAGGCCGATTTCATGAGGGAACTGGAGTGGGAGCCTGGCCGATTTCATCCTGGACACTGGAGGAGGACCCAGGCCGATTTCATACCGGACTGTGGAGGGGGAGCCAGGCTGATTTCATCAGGGCACTGGAGGGGGAGAAAGGCCAATTTCACCAGGGACTTGGGGGATGAGCCAGGCTTATTTCATCCCGGACATGGAGGGGGGGAATAGGCTGATTCCATCAGGGCACTGCAGAGGGACACCAGCTGATTTCATCTCTGACACTGGAGGAGGAGCCCAGCTGATTTCATCAGGGCACTAGGGGGGTGAGCCAGGCTCATTTCATCCTGGACACTGGAGGATGAATCAGGCTGATTTTATCAGGGAACTAGAGAGGGAACCAGGCTGATTTCATCCCTGACACTGGAGGAGGAGCCAGGCCAATTTCCTCAGGGCATAGGAGAGGAGGGCAGCCAGATTTCATCAGGGCCCTGGAGTGGGAACCAGGCCAATTTCATCCTGGACACTTGACGTGTAGCCAGGCTTATTTCATCAGGGCATTGGTGAGGAAGCCAGGCCGATTTCATCAGGGTACTGGAGGGAGAGCCAGGCCGATTTCATCAGGGCACTGGGGGGGGGGGTAGCCATGCTCATTTCATCCCGGATACTGGTAAGGGAACCAGGCCGATTTCATCAGGGCACTGGAGAGGGACCCAAGCCGATTTGAGCAGGGACACTGGAGGGGGACCCAGGCTGATTTCATCAGGGCACTGGAGGGGGAGTCAGTTCAAACACATCAGGGCACTGGAATGGGAGACAGGCCGATTTCATCCCTGACAAAGGAGGGGGAAGCAGGCCGCTTTCATCCCGGACACTGTAGGGGGAACTTGGCAGCTTGTATTAGGGCACTGGAGGGGGAGCAAGCCCGATTTCATCCTGGATACTGGACATGTATACTGGCTGATTTCATTAGGACACTGGAGGGGAAGCCAGGACAATTTCATCAGGGCACTGGAAAGGATCCAGGCCGATTGCATCAGGGTTCTGTAGGATTGTACAGGCTGATTACAATCCTGACACTGGATGGTGGGCCAGTCTGATTAGATCCAGACACTGGAGGGGGAACTTGGCAGCTTTCATTAGGGCACTGGAGGGGGGGCAGCCCGATTTCATCAGGGCAAGAGTGGGAGCCAGGCCAATTTCATCAGGGCAAGAGTAGTAGCCAAGCCTAATTCGTCCAAGCACTAGAAAGGAAGCCAGGCTGATTTTTGTCAGGACTCTGTATGGGTGTACAGGCAGAATACATCCCTGACACTGGATGGGGGGCCATGTTGATTATATCATAAAACAAGATGGGGAGCCAGGCTGATTTCATAAGGGCACTGGAGGGGGAGCCAGGCCAATTTCTTTAAAGACAGTGGAGGGGGAGCCAGGCTGATTTCATCCAGACAATGCAGGGGAGCCAGGCTGATTTTATACCTGCACTGTTGGAGGACCCAGGCTGATTTCATCAGGGCACAGGAGGGAGACCCAGGCCAATTTCATCCTGGACACTGGAAGGGTAGCCAGGATGATTTTATCAGGGCACTGGAGTGGATCTATTCTGATTTCATCCCTGACACTGCTGGGAAATGTAGTCCATTTATCAGGGCACTCTGGCAGTATCCAGGCTGATTTCATCCGGTCACTGGAGGAGGAGCCAAGCCGAATTTATCAGGGCACTGGAAGGGGACCCAGGCCAATTTCATCAGGGCACTGGAGGGGGGAGCCATGCTGATTTCATGCTGGACACTGGAGGGGGAGCCAGGCTGACTTCATCTTGGAAACTGGAGTGGGAGCCAGGTGGATTTTTTCTGGACACTGGAGGGGAAGTCAGACTGGTTTTACACCAGCATGTAGGGGGACCCAAGCCGATTTCATCAGGGCACTGGAGTGGTACAAATGCCGATTTCACCTGACACTGGAGGGGGAGCCATGTTGATTTCATCTGGACATAGGAGGGGGAGCCAGGCCGATTTCATTAGGGCACTGGTGGGTGGACCCATTCTGATTTCAGCATGGACACTGGAGGGTGAGCCAGGCCTATTTCATCAGGGAACTGGAGGGGTATCCAAGGCAGGGGAATCCAGGTTTATTTAATCAGGGCACAGGCTGATTTCATAAAGGACACTGGAAAGTTAGCCAGGCTTATTTCATCAGGGCACTGGAGGGGGAGCCAAGAAGATTTCATCAGGGCAAGTTTGGGAACCAGGCTGATTTCATCAGGGAAAAATGGGAGCTAGGCTGATTTCATCAGGGCAAAGTGGCTGGTCCTCCAGTGTCCATGCTGAAATCAGACTGGGTCCACCCACCAGTGCCCTAATGAAATCGGCCTGGCTCCCCCTCCTATGTCCAGATAAAATCAACATGGCTCCCCCTCCAGTGTCAGGTGAAATC
>NW_023412004.1:0-3326 GCF_903995425.1 Onychomys torridus
ATGAATCCAGCTCCTAAGTCTTTACTGAAGAAAAACAGCTCTGACTTCTTCTCCATTTGAAGATCTTCTCTTCCCTGAGACAGATCCAAGGAAATGTTCACCTCTCCAATAACTTGGTGGATCATTGTGCAGATGACTGAATGGACACTGGGTCCCAGTGCTCATAAAAGGACTGTGTATCTAGACCAAAATCCCTAAGAGAGTGCATTATTTTGTTATCTGTGATGTCAGTGACAGTGTTTGCAAGGAGACTTTGGGATACCTCCAATGAAGGAAAAAAATTGGTCCTCAAGGATAATCACAATTATTACCTTCTGCTTGTTAATTATAATGATGATGTTAATGACTTTATTGGATGCTAAGGAATAGCTGTCAGAAGTTAGAAAAATTTTCCATGATTCCTTTGGGAGCATCTAAGTTTTGAATCTGTGTTGTCATCAGGTATGGAGAGCTGCACTCCATTGTAGAACAAGGGATTTGTTGAATCTATTTCCAAGGGGTTTCATTGTACAGTACTGTTTCACACTTGCAAAAGCATTCTGACATGAGTGCTTGAGGAAGACTATCAACGTGTGATCTGGAGCCCTGTATTTTCTCATATGTGGCCTAAGAAGTGTTGGGAAAGAGCCACGAACTTGAAGTAAGCCAGAACAGAGATGAGTCACACAGCCCCATGGTGGGAGTGGGCCTTGAAGAAATACTAAAGAATAAAAACCATTGTGGCAATCATGCTTAGAGCAGAGAAAGAAAGACGGGAAATTCAGAGCAGCATTGCTGTGCTCTGTAAGAGCCTATGCTACTGTGTGGGTATATGGGAAGGAAAAGTACAATATTTCATCAAAGTGAAATTTTTTCTAAACCTCTTTTTCAGCAGGGCTTAAGGTCAGCCAGTCTTTCCAAAGGTGTTCTTTCCCTTTTGGTACATAATACCTCGGCCAGGTTATTGGCCTATATAACGTGACTGTTTAGTCTCCAATAAAGGGCCATATGTTTTATTGTCTTGGATGGAAGTAGGTTTCTAGGAATCTGGAATAGTATCAAAACCAGATATAAAAATAAAAGGAACAGAGGAAGTGGAATAAACACAGGTCAAAGGCACAGAAAATATTTTCAATAAAATCACAAAAGAAAATGTCCCAAACCTAAAGAAGGACATGCATACTGAGGTACAGGAGCACACAGAACACAAAATGACTTGATCCAAAAGGAAGTCCCCTTGGTACATGATCATCTAAAACAATAAATGTTCAGAACAAAGAAAGAATGTTAAAAACTGCAAGGTAAAAAGATAAAGTTGGGGATGGGGTTTAAAAACACAGAGTAATATATGAAGGCAGACCTATCAGAATTACCCCTTTCTTCTCAGTGGAGACTCTAAAGCTAGAAGGACCTGGAAGCATGCTAAGATAATTGTGAATTTATGTGATGACTGTCTGTCATTCTTTGTTTATTTTTTCTGTCCTCACTTCTTCCTGTATTGTTCCCCTTGGGCTAGGGAGAGAGTGAGGCTGTATGTATGCCATTATCACCAGAATTTTTACGACATCTCTTTACTGGCACCACAGTATAAATAGGAAATTGGGATTTCACTCCTGAGGTTTTAATTTCATTAATAAAAGCCTTTAAAAAGCCATCAAATGAAAGCTGAAAGGTGATTTTATTAGAGTTCAAAAGAAAAACATACCAGAATAAGCAATCTATAAATCTCAGCAGTTTCTGAAAGGAAAGGAATCGAAAAGAGCCATGACCTTGAGTTAAACCAGCATGGAAATGTTCACACTGTGGCAGACAGCCTCATGGTGGGGTTTCAGCTTTAGTGACAGACTAAAGAATGCCAAGCAGTGGGGTAAACGTGATTAGAAAAGAGATCATGAAAAGAATAATTCAGCTTACCCTGGTGTGCTCAGCAAGAGCCTTGCTAGAGGGAGGGAATCTGGGAAGGGAAGTAGAGTATTTCAGCACAGGGATAATTTCTCTGACCCTCTCTTTAGCATGGCTTAAGGTGAGCCACCTTCCTGGGTGGTCCTTCCTCCTTGGGGCATAGTCTCCTGACAAGGTGATTGACCCATGTGACCTGAATGTTGACTCTCCAGTCAGGCCAGACATTCCACTGTCTTGGTTACAAGGAGTTTTCCTTTAATTAACTTCTATGTCATCAGTCTAATATTTTCCCCCTGAAGAAGTAAACATGAAGTCATTTAGAAACAGATCCTAGGTCAGAAATCTCAACCTTTTTTGGCATCTATGACATCTGGAGAGGAGAATGTTTCCTGGTGTGGCAAAGATATTCCTGGCTTCTAGCCAGGATATTAAGTGTTGCATTTTCTTTAGTGTCTTTCCACTGAAAATGGCATAACCAACATGTGCCCCACTGCATCCTCATCTTTTCCCTCTTGAGAGGATATTTCATGTTTCTACATAGGTATATGAACCTTAGTAGATATGTCACTGGGGACAGAGTGCATCTGTCTTCTTAAAGCTGAAGGAGAACATTTGGTAAGAGGGTGGGGAACCCCTCCAGATGGTCATGTTGAATAAACTGCAGAACCTCAGTAGTTGCAATTGTTCAAAAGGTGTTGGGAGGAAGGACGTCCTTGACTGGAGATGGAAAGAGATGTGAGGTGAGGAAAGGAGGGAGAGAAGAGAAGAAAATACAGAAGATATTTTGAAGTGTTTTAGTCAAAGCCTTTGAATCTGGTGATGGGGTCACTAGAGCATCCATTGACTCAGCTCCTAAATAGTTTGCATTTGTCCCCTGTGGCTGAGACTATTTATCTGAGGGGTCCTATCACTTCTCTCAACATCTGAGAATTCCCCAATTTCCTCATGATTCAAGAAAATTCATTTTGTTTACATTTTGGATTGAGTGAGAATGTCTGCCATAGGCTCATCTCCTTATTAGGGGAATTTATGGGAGGTCCCAACATGTTGGTGAAGGTGTGTCATTTGGATATACTTTGTGGTTTCAATGTCTGTTGCCATTCCCAGTGTGAATCACTTTGACATTTGGTGTGGATCAAGATGTGAGTTCTCAGCTGCTCCTTTACTCTGTGGTCACACACTCTAATCCTCTAAGTCTATGAGCCAAAATAACTCTGTCTTTATCAATAGCATTGGTCATGGCATATCACAGCAGTAGAAAAATAATGAAAATGATATAGAAATGACTATGTAGCCTGGAGAGGAAGTAGAACCATATAACGCTTTAGTGGTGATAAGGAAGATCTTTTTCTTTATTTCACACTTGCTGCTACTCAGACCACACAAAAAGAATGTGTGGTATATTGAGAATCCTACGAATGTATCATATCATTCTTAAATATTCT
>NW_023412005.1:0-15770 GCF_903995425.1 Onychomys torridus
GCTTTAATGCCTGGAGTAAGTATAGTTTATAGTTGTGCATGTATATGACCAGTTCAATTATTACTCCTAGTTCATCCGTCCTCTCCTGAACCTATAGCACACAGTCCCTTCGCTGTTCTCACAAGAGATGGACTTGGTAGAACAGGGAAGGAACTCTTGCCTTCACTCTCACCAGCCAACATATTTTTTACAGTCTATAGGTGGCATTGTATTTGTTGTTGTTGTTACCTGTTTGCTAGTAGACACCAAACCATCACCAAATGTTGCCTTGTAATGTTAAGTCACATCCTGTTCCAAAACTCAGGGGAGGGGAGCACAGTCTCACCATCTCCTTTCTTTCCTGGCTGTGGCTAAGTTCTAGGTGCCTGAGGTTTATTAGTTGGTCAACTCTGATGCAATACCTGTGCTTTTCTTGCTTCTCTGTTGGGCTTCATTGTTGTGTGAACCTTCTCTATAGAACCATGTTCAAAGGTTACTGCTGATGGAATCCCCAGCAAAGACAAAAAACTTGAGTCATAGTTCTTTATACCCATTGTGGATAACGGTTCCTAACCATGAAAACTGTTTCAAGAGTGTGGGTGCATAGATTCACATCTGACCAACACAGCATCAAGACATTTCAGACAGGACAGGAAAAAAAAAGAATAGCATCTGATAATACATGTAATTACCATGATTGCTCAAAAGCCATTTAAAACAGAATGAGTGATCAAAGAGACAACATGATTTTCAAAAACTATGTTGAACATAGTATTCTAAAGGAAAATATATAAGAAAAAATGAAAACACTGAAATGATTACAAAATTCACTGTTAAAAATAAAGTTGAAACTTTTCAAAGGAAAAACATTAATATGGTTCCCTTAACTAGTAGAAAATCACCAATCAAATCAGATTACGAATGAAGATCTGTTGTTTTTAAATGGGAAACTGAGGCCTGATGCACACTGTTCTTTGTGTTTGTTTGTTTTGGTGGGAACAGTCCCTTTTCCAGCTCACACTCACTATGTGCCTCTGAGTTGAAGCCAACCTTCCTCCTATCATCTTAGTATTCCTTATTTATGCAATTGTCACTCTCAAGAACATCACTAAGATTATAAAAAAGAAGAAACAGTACCTATTTGACTCAGCCTCCGAATGGGCATTTGTACCGTACTGCATTAAAAACTGTGCCATCTGGTGTTTTCCTTCAAATAAAGCCAGTTCATATGGTGTCAGCCCAAACTGTAAAGGAAAAAAATTTACACTGTATAAATCTACATGCTTCTCAACTGAAAATTAATCACAGATTCTGTAAACAATGACAAAGGATAGATTTTTCTTCATCCCTTGCTGCAGGTTCACACACACACACACACACACACACACACACACACACACACACTCACACACTCTCACACACAGCTGGCCCCTTCCTTTTGACATACCACTGCCCTGTCTATCATTTCCTGTGAGCACCCCTCCTCTCCAGAACTCTCCAGAAACACTCACTGGTTCCAAGTTTCTTAGCTCCATGGAGATGTGCTTCCATTGCCCCAACCCTATCACGTGGCATCTAAGTTTGTGGTGACTTTGTTCACTGAGTGAGCTCAAGTGGCCCCTCTGGAGTAGTTTCTCAATCTGTTTTTCCAAACTATTTCTTCCCTAAACTGAGAATTATTATCTCCCAACCTGAATAGCATTTCCTAAGAAAATTTGAACAAGTTAAATTAAAAAAAAAGTCTTCTTGGTTAAGTTTTCTTCAATGATCAAATTTGCCTGTGTGCCTGTGATCTTTCTCATTTTCCACTCCAGCCTTATCTCTGAGAGACAAACCACATCAGTAACTTCTTAATTTCAACAGACTTCTGTTAGTTCTACAGACATTTATCTTTAAACTTAATGTATTTTTATTGTTTTTGTGTATGTGAAGTGTGTGGGAGCTCACATCTTTTATTCGTTTAATTTTAAAATAAAGCCCAATTCTGAAACAAAATAGGCTGTGCCGTGTTCCTTTAAGCTATGTATAAAAATGTGAAACTCATATTTGGAGAAACATGTTTTACTCTGACCAGATTCATTGAGACTGCTTGAGCTTTGGAATGTGTTGGTGTATCTGAGTGTCATTGCTACAAGTACAGTGGGGATGATGTTGAATGGTTTTACCTTGGTTTTTGCTTCCATATCTGCATTGTAGTCAAGCAATTTTCTGGCAATTGTTGTGTTGTCCCTGAAAACGGCATGGTGTAAGGCTGTATTCCCATTTAAATCCCTCAGGTGGGGATTAGCACCCTGAATCAGTAATAGAGTTACACATTCTTCATTGTCCCTCTGTGTGGCCTGTTGATATTGTATAAAGAAAGAGATCTTCAATTCAAGAAAGTCAAGATTAATATTTCAAAATTGCATTGAACAGTTACCCTTTGATCAGAGAAATTGCTTAGGTTATGCATATTTTTCCTCTCTTTTTGAGAAAGGGTCTTCTTAAGTACCCCAGTCTTGCCTAAATTCATAATCTCCCCACCAAAGCTTTCCAAGTGATAGAATTTCAGGAGTGTGCCACTACACCTAGATATTAAAGTATCTCCTCAGTTCTAGTTGGTTATTGTTATAGTGAGAGAGGTTGCTTGTCCATTTGTTTTGCTAACTTGACACAGGCTGAAGACTCCTAGAAGGAGGGATCTTCACTTGAGGAATTTTCTCTATAAGATTGGACTGTGGGAAAGTCTGTGGAGCATTTTCTTGATTGAGGCTGATGTGGGAGGGCCCCACTTCCTAGAGGTGGTTGCACAACTTGGCAGGTAATCCAAGTAGTATAAGAAAGCTGCAATCCTTCGAAAAATCCATGGAAAAGCAGCATTGCCCCATGATCTCTGCTGCAGTTCCTGCCTCTAGTTCCTGATTGTTGTTCTTTTCACAGGGTTTCCCTGGATGTCCTGGAATTCTGGGGCAGAATGTAAGTGTCTAGAAGTAGGGATAACTGACCTTAGGTCTGCCAAACAGCAAATGGAGACTCCTTCTGGTCCTTTAGGCAGAAACAGAATTACATTATCAGTAGTAGTAATCATCACTAGTTTATAAACATTTGACAGATTCAGAGAAAATACTCCATTATTTATCCTATTTGGTGAGTCCAAAATGTTGTACCTAATTCACTTTCTATCGTAAATTGTATTGCCAACCAAAAACTGTCTTTTGATGCCTTTAAAACTTATATACTTTACACATCTTTAGTGAGTTTCTTTTCTGAATTTGTTATCAAGGAAAACTATAACTAATCTTCAACTCCCTCAGAGACCTGAGAAGGAAATAATATTACCTAAGTAAGCAGGAAGCACAAACAAGTAACTTCCAAAAAATATGAGAAATGACAGAAACAACTGTCTACCTGGACAGTCACACAAGATTTATCTGCAATGTTGGGGCAACCATCTTTGTCCTACAGGTCTAGCATATCTGATAGACTCATCTATCTATGAAGCAGGATTTTTTTTCTTTTTTCTTTTCTTTTTATAGTTTCTTTTCTCTGTATAGTTTTGGTGTCTTTCCTGGATCTTGCTCTATAGAACAGGCTGGCTTCAAACTCACAGAGATCCACCTGGCTCTGCCTCCTGAGTGCTGGGATTAAAGGTGTGTGTCACCACCACCTGGCAAAGCGGGATTTTCTAAAGGGCCTTCCTACCTTGTCTTGGCAGGGTTCAGTAGTCCTTTCTTTTGCGTCCTGCTTGTCCATCTTGGACAGCATACTGTCAGCACTCAAGGCAATGGCATTTTCTTGCCCAGTGGCTAACTTGCCACAAAGAAAGTAAACTCCATAAGGAATTTCTTCAATGCCTGCCGCAGACCACCCAGAGGGAGACCACTGCTGTGGGAGAACCAGGGAGAAGGCTCAAGGAGAAGTCAGGAATTGGCGAGGAGAATGACAGACAGACACATGATATGTTGATGTGCTGCTGCAATTTTACTTCTGTATAGGCAATGCTTATATACTTTTACAATCAAGGAACTTGGCAGGGGGTTACATCAGACCATTATTTTTTACAATTACTCAGAATCAGCAAGAAATAATAACAAGAGACATCCATATCTATTTTTGTGTATCACTTCTGCAGCGGGAGTTCATTGTCGCTATTGTCTGAGGGCATGATCTTAGAATTTTGTGAAATCTGTCTTGCGCCAGCGACCACATCTGTGGGAGCCAAACTCTTACCAGCCTGGGTTATATTCTACTATTGTATACCCATTTGCTTTCAAAGCCATTTGTTCCCCTCATAATTTACCCATCTGTTCCCAACTTCATCATAACTTCCTGTATATGGGAGCGGCTCTAGGTAATTTCCACTTTTGGGGGTCCACCTAGGGGCTGTCCACCAGCTCCCTCCTAAAAAGTACTGTGTATACCCCCCGGGAAGTGTGTGCTAGGGAATTTTCTCTAACTCTTTTTCTCTAAAAGGGTCTGGCACGCTATGTTTATTCCCTCATAACATTTTTATTTTTACTTTCAGTTTTGGGCTCTCTGGCTCTGTTTCTGATAAGAGCTCGCGCTGCTCTACTCTAAACAGGAACGACCCCAGAGATGTATTTGAGGAAGTCTTTTGAGCTTCCTTATACACTGGTCTGATAAATGGAGGTGCTCCGGGTACAGGGTCATCTGGGTCAGTCATGTTGGTGCCGACCTGTACTGGTTGTGCTGTTAACTGGAGAACACACAGATAAGACATACAGAGAAAGATCATGATTAGTGCCAACAAGGACTGTCGTCAAGGCCATTTCGTTCTCCAGGGCTTCCTGGGATCCTCAGGCTGCATGACAATCACTGATTGTGAGGGAACCTCTTGAGGCCACGCTCCACCTCAACCCTTCAGCTGCTGGGCCCCAGCGCAGCAGCATACTTGCTACAGCTAGACAGGTGTCACAGCTGTGGGCGTAGCAAATGCCCATCATCTTTTCTGATAGATTGGTGCTGCCAGGAGTAGACATGTCTCATTGTCATAAAAAAGAATCCATGTTATTAAAATATCATAAATGTCATATTCTGTAAATCTCTGAAGGGTTTTAAGATGACCTGTTTATCTAAAATGTATTTCTGTTTAACCTTGAAAACATACCTAATATGACTACAAGTTTGATTGTAATGGGTGACTAAATACTTACTTGCATTTCTTTTTATCCTAATTAGTTGGTAATAATAACTTTCAAGGACTAGCAATTTGCATTACATTGTTAAATGAGCTGTATAGGTACAATACCTTGAACAAGATTAGAAATATATGTACAGTATTTTCAACAAAAATCAATCTCAAATTTGTATCAATATATACAATTTGAATACAATATAAAAAATTCAATCCAATGTAAAATATTTAAAACTAGTAGTTGTTTTCTAAAAGTAGATTCAATAATTTACCTTTTATCTTATCATATCTATATCCTCTTTTTTCTTTTCTTCTTTTTTTTAAAGCAAGAACCCTGAATCTAATTTCCTTTTTTAAAAATTAATTAATTTTTCTCTTATCAGCTTGATACAGTATAAATTCTTATTATAATAGTGAAATGTTTCATTGAAGATTGCTCAGTAATTGAGTAAAAGTAAAACCTATTTTAAGCTACAGTCATCCTAGGGTTCCCCCTGGTGTGTGTGTATATATATATATATAGCCTCCATTGTTCTGTGAGTTGTAGTCTGATTGTTCTTTGCTTTATATCTAGAATCCACTTATGAGTGAGTACATACCATGTTTGTCCTTCCGGGTTTGGGTTACCTCACTCAGGATGAATTTTTCTAGTACCATCCATTTGCCTGAAAATTTCATGTTGTCATTGTTTTTATCTGCTGAGTAGTAGTCCATTGTGTATATGTGCCACATTTTCTTAATCCATTCTTCAGTTGACAGGCATCTAGGTTGTTTCCAGGTTCTGGCTATTACAAATAATGCTGCTATGAACATAGCTGAGCATGTATCTTTGTGATATGATTGAGCATTCCTTGGGTATATGCCCAAGAGTAATATGGCTGGGTCTTTAGTAGTTCAATTCCCAATTTTCTGAGAAACTGCCATACTGACTTCTACAGTGGTTATACAAGTTTGCATTCCCACCAACAGTGGAGGAGTGTTCCCTTTGCTCTGCATCCACTCCAACATTGACTGTCATTAGTGTTTTTGATCATAGCCATTCTGACAAGTGTAAGGTGGTATCTCAGAGTCATTTTGATTTGCATTTCTCTGATGATTAAGGATGTTGAGCATGTCTTTAAATGTCTTCCTTTGTTTAGCTTTTTTCCTCACCGTTAACAATTAACAACTTGTAACCAACCATTCTAAACAATGACAATTATCCATAAGCCATTGAATGACTAAAAACCACCTACCCCATCTCTTGGGAATGTGGGTGTCATGTTCTTAAAATTGTTCTTTGCTGTCTGGGGGCAAAGGCATCTTTAGGAGATCCTGAAAAGAAAAATTTGGGGTTAGTTGTAAAGTCCTGGGAAAGATAGCTCTCTCATTTGTTGTCCAGTCTCTGCATAATGGGAAAGTGCAGGGCTTGTCTCAGGTCCTTGCTCCAGTAGTCTATGAGGCTGGATCATCTCAGCTAGCCATCTCACAATTGTCCTGAGCAGTTTGTTGTCCAAAGCTGATCTTGGGGTGGTGTTTGTCAGCTTAATGATGTTATCATCCTCCTGATGGAATCATCTTTGTGGGGCACCATCATCTTTTTGGAGACTTCAAAGTCATTGTTAGGCATGGTCATGATTCACTGCAGAAAACTGATACAGGCTCAAACCTGAAATCACGTACAGGAAGCTAGATGAAGCCTTTTTCTAGGATTAGTTAGTACTCTAAATGACCATCAATATCATGACAAAAGTTTAAAATATGTATATATTAATCTTACAAATTTTAATATAAAATTCATACCTTAAGAAAAGTTTTAAAGAGTCAAAATAAAGCCAAAGCATCATGAGATTAATAGAGCAATAGAATAGTCTCTTAATTTTGTTTTTTCTTCTGTCCCATATCAGGTGGCTCTTTGATATGATACAGGGATTTTGAATTTTCCTTTTAACAAGCATGCTTGGGTTTAGAGAAGGAGAGAGCCACGGCTCAACTCCAAAACCAGCTTTAAGTTTTAATTGAAAAGGGACTATATAAACACCATTTGTGTTATGTGTCTGTAGAGAGCAGCAGAAACATTTAGGAAGACTTATGAAATTGTATCTCGTTAGATATGTGATATAACAATAGGCCAATTTACTCTTTTTCTTGGGACATTTTTTTTTTCTGATGAGTTCATTTCTTCAGATGTCTCATTTGTCCAGTGTTCTTCTGATTCCTTAGCCTTCATTCTTCTGAAAGACAAAAACAAAACCCTCACCAAGCCTAACTTTGGGGAGGTTCCAAGTATAATCTTTATTAATTATGATTTATAATTTCTCCTGATGATTTTTATTCTCTCTTCTATAGCTGTTCTATCAAACAGAGCCATGTGTTTTTTTACAATAGGCATTAGATTTTTTAATTGATCAGGGAAGGAGTTTCCTCTACAATGATGGGAAAGGACTGAATGGAATTTGACATGGGGGCCTTCTCAAGGCCCTCTGGGAGTTTCCTGAGAGCAAAGGCAAAGGAGTTCCTTGTCTGTCCCTTGTTGATCTACATTCATTAGTCCAATGTCTGCCTTTGCCACACCTTCTGCATAATCCCGAGAGGAGGGGCTTTCTGTTGCCATTGTTCTTTGAAGAAACATTGTTTCTAGGAATGCCATTTACAGTCCGTTTTTAGATGACCTTGTTTACCTCAATTGAAACATCTGACATTACTATTTTTCTTCAAACCTCTGAAATCACCTCTCCTATTCAAGTATCATAATGGTCATAAGATTCAATATTTATTGTGTCTCAGAACCATTCCTTCAAGAGTGCTGATCTTGCCTTTAATGGGCTAATTACCCTTTTGCATTGTGCATTAGCATTTTCTTTCCTTCCTTCCTTCCTTCCTTCCTTCCTTCCTTCCTTCTCTCTCTCTCTCTCTCTCTCTCTCTCTCTCTCTCTCTCTCTCTTTCTTTCTTGATAGGGTTTCTCTGTGTAGCTTTGTGCCTTTCCTGGAACTCACTCTGCAGACCATGCTGTCCTTGAACTCACAGAGATCTGTCTGACTCTGCCTCCTGGAGTGCTGAGATTAAAGGCATGTACCACCACTGCCCAGCAAGCAGTTTTGTAGTAGAGGGAATGCTTAAGCTGCAGAACAAGGCATGCAGAACTTCATCCCAGGACCAGCCACACCATGAAGGATGGACACAGCTGCAGGACTTCATCCCAGGAGTTCAGGAGCCAGCTGCCCCGTTTCCCCCAAGAACCAATCGACATCCACTATTCAGCCTGAAGCAGTCTTTGAGAGAAACAGCGCCCCATACCCATCCATCCACATTTTTCTCTTTTTTTCTAAGAACAAATGAGTTGGGAATGATAGAAAATAACAACATGTCCACATGGTTGGGCTTGCCCGGCAGACTGCCTAATTATTTCCGGTTCAAAATAGCCATTTCCAGGTCAGAACATCTTGCGTGGCTAGGACTCCATGGCTTTACATGGTTACGTAAAGCACGCAAGCGTGGCCATGTAATCTAAGCACATGCATGGAGTAGCCACATGCAGTCCTGTACGCATGCATGGCCTACTCTTTTAAAAGCCAGTGCCATTTTGCATAGGTCTCTCCTCTTCTTCTCTTCTCTCCTCTCCTCATGTGTGTGCTTCACACGGGCCTGTTACCTCTATCCTCTATCCTGTATTAATAAACAGCTCTTCTGTGGATTTGTTGTGTTCGGGACGTGTTCCTTGTGGGGTAAGAACACCGCCTAAATAACTAACAGTGGGAAAGGCTATTTCCACTCTCTCCATACACACCCCATGGAGAGAGTTCACTCTTTTGCTTCTCCTACCTCCTGGAGCTCAAAGGCCAGAAGTTTGGTGAGGAGCGACTCCTGTCTCCTAACTGAGACACAATGGTCAAGAACCCTAATATCCCTCAGATCCTGGAGCAAATGAGGGGATTCATTTGATTTAGTGTCACTGCTGGCTACACGCTCAATACAGTCTTCAAGGATGGCAAACAGTGTTGGAAGGACACAGCATTATTTTAAATAAGTGACAACAATTTTATTTAACTAGTGAGATATTGAGTATCTCACTTGGGACCAGCTCCATTTTAAAAGGTTTTAGGTGTTAAAGAAAAACCATTCAGGCCTGGAGAGATGGCTCAAATGTTAAGAGCACAGAGGACCTGAGTTCCCAGCACCCACATGGTAACTCACAACCATCTGTAATGAGATCTGGTGCACTCTCCTGGCCTGCAGGTATACATGCAGGAAGAACATTGCACACATAAATAAATAAATAAACCCTTAAAAAATCATTCAGTAAATAACCATGGAGTGATACGTTGATATAACAAAAATTGTGAAGGTGGCATTAGACTGACAGATTTGGGGACACTCTTACTTAGGCTTAGGATTTAGAGTAAGGCTGGGCATTAGATGGGGGAAGATGTCATAGCCTAAAGAAAGATGCATACATGACCATGTAGCACAACTCCCAACCTGACATGGAAACACTGTCCATACATTGTAAGGCATTAAGCAGGTAAAACAGCCCCTGACATGATAGTGCTGGGTCCTCAGTGTTGTAAGGTGCTGAGCATGCCAAGCAGTTCTTGAGCTAACATGAAAATACTGGGTCCTCAGGATGTAAAGCATTGACTGTGTAGGACAGCCCCTAAGCTGTCTTGGTTACTTTGCTATTGCTGTGATAAGATACCATGACCAAGACAAGTTATGAAAGAAAGTGTTTCAGAAGCTTAAATCTACGATACAGGAGGAAAAACATGGCATGAAGTAGCAGAGAACTTCCATCTAGATCCACAAATGGAATAGCAAGAGAGAGAGACAGAGACAGAGACAGAGACTCACTGGACATGGCACAAGTCTTTTGAAACTCAAAGCCCAACCCCAGGGACACAGCTCTGCCAACAAGGCCCCATCTCCTAATCCTTCCCAAACAGTCCCACCTACTGGTAACTAAGCAATCAAATACATGAGCCTATGGGGGTCGTTCTCATTCAAACTGCCACCTAAGCTAGCCTGGTAATGCTGGAACTTCATGTTGTAAGGTATTGATGTTGGGAAGTGTTATCTTTATCTAGGTCACAAATGAAATTCTTCAAATATGCAAACAAGTGTTTTCTCAGTATTTTTAATTCTTTTTAAACATTCACTTTAAAGCGCTACTTCCTAAAGTTTTACATTTTGATTGGGCAGTACCCAGTCATCAGGGCATGATGAAGTACTTTCAGTCATTATGCAAGTCACTAGGACTTACCCTTAACTTAACCTGTCAGAAACTGAATTCCTGCTATCTTAGATGGGCTGCTACATTTTTGAAAGAGTAATTATATAAACAAACTAAAGCAACTTCCAAAGAGAAGGGAGCCCCTTCAGATATTTGGTCTAGGTTTTTGTTCTCTGCAACAATGACCATCAAAGAGTCATAAATCACTGGAAAATTAAATATGACACTTTCCCTGGCTTTCTCTGCACTGTTGCCCAGACTTAGCAACAGGAGCTTTCATGGCAGGCTGTTGAAAACAGAGCTGATAAGATAACCATAATTAGGTCTTAGGATAGACATTACATCAAGAAATTATGGGCTGCCTCTTATTCATAAAGAGAGGGGCCTCATTTCCTTCTGACAATCTCTTTTTCAAAATTCATATTTTTTAATGGTGATGTTTTCTCCTAGCCAAGTAATGCATGCCCTGGTCCTCCTTAAACAACCCAGCAGAATTGTGAATCATCTCCATGGTCCACTGACCCATCATAATCTCACCACTGAGCATTGTGAAGGACAACATGGTCAAAAAAACTACATGGACCCGAGAAAAATTCCTTCCAAAAGGTTGATTTTTAATTGTATGCATGTGTGTGTGTCTATGTGTAGGTATGTGTACATAAGGGTCAGGACCTCTGGAGGTTGGAGGTCTTGGATACCCTTGGAGTTGAAAGTTTTGTGACAATTCACTGCCTGGAGTTGCAGACAGTGTGAGTTACTTGATATAGGTACTAGGAACTGAACTTGGGTCCTCTGAAAAACCAGTAAGCATGCTCTTTTTAAATTAAGAGATTTCTATTCATTTTACATACCAATCACAGATTCCATTGTCCTCCCTCCTCTGGCCCCCCAGCCTTCCTCCCCCAACCCACCCCTTATTCCTACCTAAACCAAGGCAAGGTCTCTCCTGGGGAGTCAGAAGATCCTGTTTTCTCTGCCTGGAAGCCTCTTAATCCTCACCCAAATGGATCTCAGCTGAACTGGTGCTAAAAGCCTAAAAGCTTAAAGGGCTCTAGTTCCTGGTTTTTATGCTTATATATTTTTCTGCTTCCTGCCATTACTTCCTTGGATTAAAGGTATGTGCCCCCATGCCTGGCTAAGTTTCCAGTGTGGCCTTGAAATCACAAACATCCTGATGGAACTCTGCCTCCATAATGCTAGCATGAAAGGTGTATGTGCCACCACTTTCTGACCTCTATGTCTATCTAGTGGCTGTTCTGTTCTCTGACCCCAGATAAGTTTATTAGGGTACACAATATATTGGGGGACACAATATCATCACAGTGCTCATCAATGAAGGAAGTCAGAACAGGAACTCAACTCAAACAGGGCAGGAGCTGATCCCTAGGACACAGAGTGGTGGTTCACAACCTATGAGTCATGAACCCTCTGGGGTGCTGCTAAGGTCCCCTTTCATAGGGTCACATGTCACATATCATGCATATTGGATATTTGCATTTCAATTCATATCAGTATCAAAATTAAAGTTATGAGTAGTGACAGAAGTAATTTTCTGGTTGGGGAAACCACAACTTGACCAACTGTATTACTGGGTCCCAGTATTAGAAAAGTTGAGAACCATTTCCATGGAGGAATGCTGCTGACTGGTTTGGTACCCATGTCTTGGTCAACCTGCTTTCTTATAGAATCCAGTACCTCCATCCCTGGATGGTACCACTCACAAGGAGTTTGTCGACTCTCTTTAGACTGGTCGTCTCTGGTATGCTGTCTGGATGTCAAAAAAAAAAAACAAAACAACAACAAAAAAAAACCTCAAGTGAGGTACCCAAGACCCAGAAATATAAAGATGGTATGTACTCACTTATAAGTGGATATTACCTGTAAAGTAAATGATAACCATGCTATAATCTACAGACCCAGACATGCTAAATAACAAAGCAGGCTCAAGGATGCAGGGGTACATGAATCTCCCTGGGAAGGAGAATTAGAATAGACATCATGGATAGAGGAGGTGGTGGTAGGGGCAGGTAGAGGAAAATTAGTTGGGTAAAGAGGGATGGAGAGAGTACTGGGAGAGACAACTGGAATTTGGAGGAGGCATATCATGGACATGCAAAAACCTAGTACAATGGAAATCCCCATAAATCTTTGAAGGTGACCCTAGCTAAGAATCCTAGAAATGGGGATATGGAGTTTGAACTGGCTATCTCCTGTAATCGAGCAAGATGTCCAGTGAAAGTAATGTGACAGCAATCTAGCCACATAACCTTCAACCTACAATTGGTCCTTCCTCTAATACGTGCTGTGGTAAAGGTTTGGCTGAAATTGTGAGAGTGGCCAAATAATTACTTGTCCAGCTTGAGTCCCATGCCAGGAGAGGGAAACCTTCCCTCACAGTACCTGGAGAGCCAGGACCCAAAAATCAAAAGCCAAGGAAGGATAGAACTAAATATGCCTCACAAAAAAATCAATGAAATGATTCTTAATTATATTCTGCTATACTCATAGATTGGTGCTTTGCCAAATTTTCATCAGAGAGGCTTCAACCAGCAATTGATGGAAAAATATGCAGAGACCCTCAGCCAAATATTAGGCAGGGCTTAGAGAATCCTGTAAAAGGAGGAAGAAAGGATTGTAAGAGCAAGAGAGGTTAAGAAGAAACCCTACAGAATCAAGTAACCTGGGCTCACAGAGGCTCACAGAAATTGATCTGACAATGAGGGAGCCATCATGGAACTGACCAAGGCACTCTGCATATATGTGACAGTTGTGTGTCTAGCACAGATCAGGTGCTGTCTTTGACTCTTCTCCTGGCTTTTGGGAACATAGAACTCATACTGTGTAACCCCATCCAGCCTTCAACTTGATATGCCATGTTTGGTTGATATCGTTCACTGAACAGAAATTGAGGAGTAGATGGGGGTGGATAGAGGGGAGCTAGGTATGGGACTGGGAGTAGAGGGTAGAGCGGAAACAGCAGTCAGGTTGTAAAAATAAATTAATTAAAATTAAAAATGAAAAAGAGTTGCCATGGTTGTGGTGTCTCTTCACCTCAAACCTCATTAAACACTGGGTTACAATCATGAGCCAAACACAGTACATTCAAAAAGGGTTCTGTGTTACATGAATAAGCACCATGTTTGTTAGGCTACTCATGCCAGACTCACACAATACATTCACCAAGTGTAGTGATAAACTGATCTCAGTCTCACATAGTTCATGCACCATGAGTACTGCAATTAAGGGGTATTGTCCCACAGCATATGGACCATGACTGTTGGGTTACTTCCCCAGGACCACCACTGCTGTGGATATCACTCTGTGTAAATAAAATGCTGATTGGCCAGTAGCCAGGAAGGAAGTATAGGTGGGACAAGCAGAGAAGAGAATGCTGGGAGTAGAAGGCTGAGGTGGGGAGAGCTGCCAGCCGCCACCATGAAAAGAAAGATGTAAGGTCCCGGTAAGCTATGAGCCAAGTGGCAAAGTATAGTTTAATAAAAATGGGTTGATTTAAGATAGAAAAAGTAGATAACAATAAGCCTGCCATGGCCATACAGTTTATAAATAAGCGTCTGTGTGATTATTTTATAAGTGGGTTGTGGGACCGCAGGGGCTTTGTGGCACCTGTAGAGAAGCTCTCCAACTACATGTGTTGCCCAATGTGGGGCATGAACCCACAACCATGAGATTAAGAGTTTCATGCTCTACCAACACCCCTTCTCCCTAAGGTTTTATATTTCTCAGGGTTATGGATGATGTTTCTAGGGGGTTGGGGGTGGAAGAAACTATTAAACTCAGTACTCTCCTTAAGGAAAGAAAATATGTCTCAAAAAAAGGGAAATGGAATGGATAGGTATAAGATATTACGATAGACTATCATATATATTAGTAAACAAATTTAGTAAAATAGCAGCCTTAGACAATTTTCACTGTTACGAATTCTTATATGTTGATACACATATAAACTTTTTATATTCCTGTTTAAGATAATTTGTATGTTTTTACAAATACAGAACTATGTTTGTTATAATGTACACATATTTTTACTCTTATTTGAAATATTTGTATATTGATACAAATGTAAATTTACATCTGTCATACTGTATGTATGTTCTACTTCTGTTTAAGATATTCTGTATACTGATATATATTTAGGATTATTATCATATTGTATATTGTACTATACATTCCTACCTCTGTTAAAGATATTTTGTGTACTGTCACAATTTTAAAGTCATTGTCCTTTTACTGTACATTTGCTTAAAGACTATTTGCCTTGCTTACATGAAGCCTTAGTCCTTATGTTGTTTAGGTAGATAAGACTTATTAGATTTATTGTCATCTATGCTTGTCATCTCTATAGTTATGTTAGTTAGGTTATCCAGATTTATAAATACATAGGTCGGATGGACAGGTAATCTTGAAACACTTCATGGACCTAGAGAATATGGCATTTAAATAACTTAGAATTCTGTTGACGTGAGAGACAATTGCTCCTGGCAGCACCAATTTGATCCCAAGAGAATGTTGGGCTTCTAAGACATTTCCATTTGGAAGTTTGTCTTTGTGGCACAGAATGGCCTACTGGGCAAAGAACTGCCCTTGCCTCAACTGCTGACAGTACGAGTGCTGTATTTTTTCTGGACAAGCGGGACACAAGGAAAGCGACCACTGTACTTTACCAAGACAAGGTAAGATGGTCTTTCCAAATTCCTGCTTCTGAAAATGGTCTGTCAGATACTCTAGGCCTGTAGCCAATTTGAATGGACAACGAGGAGAGGATAAATGAAGTAATAGGCAGATGTAGGTCTGGCAAATTTATGGTGCACTCCAGTGGTCTTCTCTGGAGAACTCTGATCGTCTAACCTCAGCGCCAGCGGTCCAGCACCAAGAGATTTTCTCCTTTGGATCCTGGTCTTCGCCATCCTCTTCTTAGGCCCTCTTGTAGCATGACCAGTTACTGAAGCCTAAGATGGGGGTTGGACTTCCACGCCAATGCTGGAAGGCTACCCATTTCATCTCCCCTTTTGTCTAAATAAAAACGTTCTAAACCGAATAAAGACTATATACAAAGAAGAAGGTTATGCAAATATTATTCGCGGAGTATAGAGATAATGACCTAGATTAAGATGAACTACAACAAGCAAATCAATTATCAATCAAAAGAAACATATCATAACCATCGAAGTCTAGAGCGGTGATAGGCATGGCAATGAATTACAAGTCATTCCAAAAGTTCCTATCCTAAAGAACTTGAGTCTAATACTTAACATATCTATGTAAGTTGTAACTATAACTGCTAGTCGCAACCTCCATCAATAGACCTGAAAGAATATAATGACTGAGAAATGGGAGAAGACTGCAAGCAAACTTTTGGGATGTCTTTGCACAGAGTAGATAGAGATAGCGGGCCAGCTGGACAGTCACATAATGTTTCTCAGCACGTTGGT
>NW_023412006.1:0-103708 GCF_903995425.1 Onychomys torridus
AAAGAGAGTATCCTTCACAGCTCAGCCTTTCTTTTGTGGGGCATTGCCTAACATTGCTATGACTTTGCTGTTTACTTACACTGTGACTTTTGACATCCCAGCAAAGATGTTTAGTGTTTTATCTTTAAGTGAACTACAAAACCCTGATGACTAAACAGACGGATGTATACTACCAAGCCTCTTAGCAAAAATTCTTATGAAACCCAACCATGCCAAAGCCACATTTCAGCACAATAGCAGAATAAGATCTACCTTGCTTGCTAGGAGTATTTGCTTAAATTTATTTGATTTCCTTTGAGTATTTATAACTAATGCTTATATAGAGGAGGGCTACTACCTTTTTTTTTTTTAAATTACAAACACAGGACAAAACTTCAAAACGTATGTAAAATGGCAAGCTGACATAATTTATTAGCATTGTTCTTATTAGCTGTTGGCAGGTTTAAGAGAGACATTCAGAACTCATGATTTAGTGGAGCTACTACTGGGTGTGGCTGAACAAAGTCCTTAGCATAGCTCCTGAGCTCACAGGTCAGAAGTTGTAGGGCCTTCTGGGAGGAGAGAGGGGCTGCCAAGGCACAGTCCATGTATTTCTTTCTTTGAGAGGTGTGCAGCTTCACCATGGAGGAATTCTGGACAAGTGCAATTAATAACACCGATCAACTGCCGAATTTCTTAATAACAGATCAGTTTAAATATACAAGAATTGGTCTGTCCATTTCTATTCTGGTGTGGTATTGGACTCTGTGAGTTCAATCCATCCCATTACAATGTATTCATATGAATCCTTTGGAGATGTGAAGCCTTGGATTCACAGTCTGCAGTACAAATTCCCTGACATATCATTTATTTGCTATTAAGTATTTGATTATTATGCTTTTTAAAATTCAGTGTCTTTAACCATGTTAGTGATTAGCCTTGCTTGGAGCAGTTCAGAGACTTCTGTTTTCTTCCTCCTCCTCCTCTCCCTCCAGTCTCTCTGTTCCTAGAGCAAGCTTCTAGGGGTGGCCACTCAGGTTCTCTCTGCGTGCAGCATCTCGATGAGAAGGTTATTGCAGGGTACATCCCGGTTCACATGCTTGCCATAGAGGTAGGTACTCGTCCACCTGCATGCGGAGTGCCCGGATTTCCGGGAGTAGAAGAAGCAGCTGTCCAAACTTCTCTGTTCGCTGGGGGTAGTTGCAAACCGTGTAGTCCTGCAAGGCAGCATTCACCTGTTCCTGGACACCTTCCACCAGCTGGAAGTTCTCAAGATTCTTGACGTCTAAGCTGAACAGCACTAGGAACTTCAGACATACCAACTCTGGATGGTCAAACTGTAGAGAACAAAGTCTCAGGACTAGCTCCTGTGAATGACTCAGGAGGTTGGTGAGTGTGACTCTGGCCTGTGAGGCTATGCTGGAGTAGTCAACCTGTTGCCCAGGAATCAGCAAGAGGTACCCTTCCTTCCCATGTACCACTTGCCAGTAAATGTGATCAAGGATCAAGAGCTCACCCCAGCAGTTCTGAAGCAGCTTCATTTGGTCATCAACCTTCAGGGCTCTGAAGAAGACACTACTCCTGGCCCACTCAACAATGGAGAAGAGGGTCTGGTCTGCCATTTTGCACATGAGTCCAAATGTGTTCAGCTTTTCATGCTTGCCTCAGTTTGCCTGCTCTTGCTGTGAGTAAGCTGAGATTTTCACTCGAATTTGAGGCTCCTCTGGTTCATACTTCAGAAGTTCCAGTATCAGGTATGGTGTGCTGCCTGGGGAGCTTATCTGGTAACCATCCATGTAGGAGTAGTCCATCACTGACTCAGGCAAGCTGATGTAGGGATCTGGGTACTCAGACTTGATGGCCAGGCTAGGAAAGTGACCATATGTTGGTAACTTGCAGGCTGCCATGAGGTGGCATTGTCATGCTAATGGGGGAGGTGACAAAGGGACTTCTGTCATAGTCTGTGGGAGGCAAGGCAGCAAGGTTCAGAGGTAGGCCTTTGGAGGCAGAATGGGTGTTCTGAATTGCAGAGAGGATGGTCAGGTCCAAGGGCATCACTTGCATCACCTGAGTCATGGCTTCCAGTTTAAGTCCATCAGCTCCGATGAGGGATGAGGGCTTTCTTCTGTTGCTTTAGGGCCCTGTCTCTCTTGTACCTCGGTCCCAACTTACTTCTGCCTCCTCGCATGCGGTCACCACCTACGGCTTCTAGCTTCCTTCCAACACTTGGACATTTTTGGAATCGACAGTAAGGACTATGGTTTCTCTATGTGTTTTGGCAGTTCTGGCAGTTCTGGTTTTATATACATGTGTACCTTTTATTGATTTGGACTGTTCACTTAAAAAAACCCTTGCAGCTTTGACAGGTAAGGAGACCATAATGGTACCCGGATACTTTATCGCCACAAACAGGACATAGTTCTTCGAGATCTTCATCATGGAGAAATTCACCATTTTAAATTGAGACACTTGCTTGTTTTCCGGCATCTGCCCCTGTTCCCCATGTGATCGGGCCAGTCTCCACTTTGGGCAGCATGACAAGACGGCTGCAGGCAGGAATGGGGGGGTCGGTCTGGAAGCCCAGCACCTGGACACGGGCAGCACAGATTGAACTCAGGCGGAAAGAGAGAAGGGGTGATCAGTGTGCCAACTTACCCACCCACTCGCCCAGGGCTGCCGGGCAGGACTTCGGAGCCCTGTAGGATCCCGCAGCTCCAGAGATGTCCCTGAACTGCACGCAGGAGATCCCCGCTGCCAAGCCACACTGAAATGGTCCTGCTGCTGGGGTTCTGCTAGGCAAAGGCGGAGGCAGCAAGGGCCAGGGCTCTGCTGCCTGGGACAGTGAGCTGTGCTGGCTTGCTCTGGAGGGCAGCAGAGGTGTCCTCCAGCTGCTCCTGCCCCAGCTGCTGAAGGGCTCCAGAACTCCTTCCCCTCCCTGAACCCGCCCTCTGGCTCAGGATCTGCGGGGGTCTCTCTCTCTCTCTCTCTTAATTGTTGATCTTAGTGCCTGTGCTATTGGTGTTCTGTTCAGGAAGTTTTCTCCTGTGCCAACATTGTTGAACATTTTTTAAGTGGTCCTTGTCCATTTGAAATTCTTCTGTTGAGAATTCTCTCTTTAGATCTGTACACCATTTTCTAATTGGAATGTTTGATTTGGTTATCAGTGTTCTGTTTAGGAAGTTATCTCCTGTATTGATGTGTTCAAGGCTTTCCCCTACTTCCTATTCTGTCAGGTTCTGTATATCTGGATTCATGTTGAGGTCTTTGAACTACTTGGACTTGGGTTTTATGCAGGATGATACATGCAGATCTATTTACATTCTCCTACATGCAGACATCCAGTTAGACCAGCACCAATTGTTGAAGATGCTTTCTTTTCTCCGTTGTGTAGTTTTTAGCTTCTTTATAAAAATCAGGTGTCCATAGGGTGTGTGTGTGTGTGTGTGTCTGGGTCTTTGATTCAATTCCATTGATCACACGTCAGTTTTTATGTCAATACCAAGCATCTTGTAGCACTAAAACTCTGTAGTAGAGCTTAAAATCAGGGATTGTGAAACTCCCAGAAGTTCTTTTAATGTTCAGGATTGATTTAGTGATCCTGGGTGTGTTGTTTTTCCACATAAAGTTGAGCTGTTTCTTTTAAAGGATCATAAAAATTTTGATGGGGATGGTGTTGAATCTGTAGATTGCTTTTGGTAAAATGGCCTTTTCACTATGTTAATCCTGCTGATCCATGAGCATGGAAGATTTTTCCATCCTCTGATGTCTTCTTCAGTTTGTTTCTTCAGAGACTTGAAGTTTAATAGTACAAGTCTTTCACTTAACGGGTTCAGTTACCACAGATATTTTATGTTGTTTGTGGCTATTGTGAAGGAAATTGTTTCCCTGATTTGTTTCTCAGTGTGTTTATCATTTGTATTTAGGAGTCCTACTGATTTTTTTTTTTAGTCAATCTTGTATCCAGCCACATCTCTGAAGGTTTTTATCAGTTGTAGAAGTTCCCTGGTAGAATTTTTGGGGTTCTCTTATGTATACCATGATATCATATGCAAATAAAGATATTTTGATTTCTTCCTTCCTTTGTTTTTTGTTTTTGTTTTTTTGAGACAGGGTTTCTCCGTGTAGTTTTGGTACCTGTCCTGGATGTCTCTCTCTGGACCAAGCTTGCTTCAAACTCTCTGCTTGGCTCTCTGTCTTGAGTGCTGGGATTAAAGGCATGTACCATTGCCACCTGGAAACTTCTTCCTTTCATAAAGAAATCGAGGAATAAACAAAAAATTAAAGGAAACGAGTAAATCCCTTAATGAATGTCAAGAAACCCAAGAAAAAACAAACACTTGAAGGAAACAAATAAAAATGTTCAAGCCCTGAAAATAGATACAGAAGCAATGAAGAAAACACAAACCGAGAGAGTTCTGGAAATGGAAAATCTAGGTAAGCAAACAGGAACTACATATGCAAGCTTCACCAACAGAATGCAAGGGATGGAAGAGAGAATCTCAGGCATTGAAGATACAATAGAAGAGATGGACACATCGGTCAAAGAAAATGTTCAATCTAAAAAAAACACTGACCCAAACATCCCGGAAATCTAAGACACTATGAAAGACGAAATCTAAGGGTAATAGGAACAGAAGAAGGAGATGAAACAGTTCAAAGGCTCAGAAAATATTTCCAAACAAAATAATAGAAGAAAGTTTTCCTAACCTAAAGAAGGAGAAGTCCACAAAGATACAAACAGATTGGATCAGAAGAAAGTCTCCTGGCCATATAATAATCAAAATACCAAACATACAGAACAGAGAAAGTCTATTAAAAGCTTAAGGGGAAAAGGACAAGTAACATACGAATGCAGACCTATTTGGATTACCGCTGCTCTCAGTGGACACTCTAAAATCCAGGAGAGCCTGGACAGATGTGCTGCAGACTCTAGGAGACCACAGATGCCAGCCTAGACTACTAAACCCAGGAAAACTTTCCATCACCATACATGGAGAAAAAAAGATATTTTTTAACAAAGTCAGTTTAAAATAGTATCTGCCTACAAATCCAGCCCTACAGAACATGCTAAAACGAAAACTCCAACATGTGGGGTTAATTACACACATGAAAACGCGGGAAATAAATGATTTCACAGTTGCTAAACCAAAAATGAGAAACACACACAAACACACATCATCACCAACACCACCAAACACCATAACAACAACAACCAAACAACAGCGATTAACAATCATTGTTCATGACATCTCTCAATATCAATGAATTCAATTCTCCAATAAAAAGACACAGACTAATGGAATGAATGCAAAAACAGGATCCACCCTTCTGCTGCATACGAGAAACATACCTTAATACTAAAGAAAGGCATAACCTCAGAGTAAAGGGTTGGAAAAACATATTCTGAGAAAATGGATTCAAGAAGCAAGCTGATGTAGCCACTCTAATACCTAACAAATAGACTTCATCCAAAATTAACCAAAAACACAGGGAAGAACACTTCATATTCATCAAAGGAAAATTCCACTAAGATAATGTTTCAGTTCTTAACATCTATGCCCTGAACACAAGGGCACCCATGTTTGTAAAAGAAACATTACATTGATAGTGGGAGACTTCTGTAGACCCCACTCTTACAGGTGGACAGGTCAACCAGACAAACACTAAACAGAGAAGTATTGGAGCTAACAGACATCATAAACCAAATGGACCCAGCAGATATCTACAGAACATTCTATTCAAACACAAAAGAATATACCTTCTTCTCAGCACCTCATGGAACTTATTCCAAAATTGATCACATACTCTGACACAAAATAAGTCTCAACAGATACAAGAAAATTGAAACAATCCTCTCTAAACAAGCAACCTCTGATTAAAGCTGGATTTCAACAACAACAGAAAGTCTACAAACTCATGGAAACAGAGCAACTCTCTACTGAATGACCCCTGGATCAAGACAGACAGAAAGAAAGAAAGAAAGAAAGAAAGAAAGAAAGAAAGAAAGAAAGAAAGAAAGAAGGAAGGAAGGAAGGAAGGAGGGAGGGAGGGAGGAAAGAAGGAAGGAAAGAAAGAAAGAAGGAAAGAAATGAAAGACTTTCTAGAATTCAATGAAAATTAGTGTACAACATACCCAAACTTCTGGGACACAATGAAAGTGGTGCTAAGAGGAATGTTCACAGCACTAAGTGCCTACACAGAATAATTGGAGAGATCTCATTTTAGCAATTTAACAGCACACATGAACGCTCTAGAACAAAAAGAAGCAAGCGCACCCAAGAGGAGTAGCTCACAAGAAATAATCAAACTGATATCTATAAAATAGAAACAAAGAGAATATAAAGAATCAATGAAACAAAGAGTTGGTTCTTTGAGAAAGTAATCAAGATAGACAAACCCTTATCCAAGCTAAGTGAAACTCTCAGAGAGAATATCCAAATTAGTAAAATCAGAAATGAAAAGCGTACATAACAACAGACAACAAGGAAATCTAAAAATCATTAGGTTGTAGACAGAAGTTTCTGTCCCACCAGCAACTCCCAAATGTGGTGGTATTATGTTCCCCAAAATATTGTGTGTTCCCCGAAAGAAACATATCTGGGTTGAGAGAACAGACAGGAACTAGATACAAAGCAACAAATGGTGGCTAGAAAATGGGTCAGAGCAAGCCATAGCAGACGTTGGGCGGTGGTGGTGCACAACTTTAATCCCAGCACTTGGGAGGCAGAGCTAGGCATATCTCTGTGTGTTCAAGGCCACTTTAGAAACAGCTAAACAAAATGGTGACCCATGACTTTAATCCCAGAAACCCAGCGTTTAATCCCAGGGAGTGATGCAGAAAGTAGAATGTTATATAAGGCGGGAAAACCAAGCACCAGAGTTAGTTAAGCCTTTGGCTGGTTTAGCATTCAGGCTTTGGAGCAGCACAGTGCAGCTTAGAGTCTTTGGGATGAGGACTCAGAAGCTTCCAGCCTGAGGAAACAGGATCACCTGAGGAACTAGCAAGGTGAGATAGCTGTGGTTTGTTTTGCTTCTCTGATCTTCCAGCATTCACCCCAATAACTGGCCTCAGGTTTGATTTTGTTAATAAGAACTTCTAACCATTCCAACTACACCCAAATATCTAGCAGCAGCTTCCCAAATAGTTGACTTAGAGGTTTAAAATAAACTATAAATGCTAGGCCAGTAGCTTGGGCTTATTACTAACTAGTTCTTACACTTAATTTAACCCATAATTCTTACCTATTTAGCCTTGTCGCCTGGCACCTTTTCTCAGTATGGCATTCTCATCTTGCTTCCTCTGTGTCTGGCTGGCGACTCCTGACTCTGCCTTCCTCTTTCCAGCATTCTTACTTTGGCTTTCCTACCTAAATTCCTGCCCAGCTACTGGGCTGTTAGCTTTTTATTAACCACCGAGAGTACTACATATTCATAGTGTAGGAAAGGATTATTTCACAGCATTAGGTCATACTTTAAAAACCTGTACTCCCCAAAATTGGAAAATCTAAATAAAATGGCAATTTTCTTGATAAATACCACTTGTCAAAGTAAAATCAAGATCAGATAGACAACTTAAAAAGACCTATAATCCCTAAGGAAATATAAGCAGTCATTAAAAGTCTCCCAACAAAAAAAGTCCAGGGTCAGACATTTTTAGCCCAGAATTCTACTACATATTCAAAGAAGAATTACCGCCAATATTCCTCAAATTATTCCACAAAATAGAAACAGAAGGAACCGGGTGGTGGTGGAGCATGTCTTTAATCCCAGCATTTGGGAGGCAGAGGCAGGCAGATCTTTGTGAGTTTGAGGCCAGCCTGGTCTACAGTGTAAGATCCAGGGCATGCAACAAAACTACACAGAGAAACCCTGTGTCGAAAAACAAAACAAAATAAACAAACAAAGATAGAAACAGAAGGAACGTTGCAAAATTCATTTTATATGGCCACAGTCACCCTGATACCCAAACCACACAAAGATTCAACTCAGAAAGTGAATTACAGATCATTTTCCCTTATGAACATAAATGCAAAAATACTTGCAAGTAAACAAACTGAAAGAAAAAACAACACATGATCATCTCTTTAGGTGCTGATAAAAGCCTTTGACAAAATCCAACACCCCTTCATGATAAAAGTCTGGAAGAGATCAGGGAAACAAGGGACAGATATAAACAAAATCAGGCAATTCACAGCACACCTACAGCCAACATCACATTAAATGGAGAGAAACTCAAAGCAATTCCACTAAAATCAGGAAGAAGACAGGGCTGTCTACTCTCTGCATATCTGTTCACTTTGGACTGGAAGTTCTAACTAGAGAAATCAGACAACTGAAGGAGATCAAGGGCTTACAAACTGCAAAGAAAGAAGTCAAAGACTGATGTTACAGGATCTTCAAATCTTTCCTCAGCTGTCACCCTCTGCATGACACCACACTGAACACCTATTGAAACAGCGTCCTTAGGGCAGGGCAGATGGCTGAGACACTGAGAACACCTTCTATTCCTGCCAAGAACCAAGTTCAGTTCCCAGCACCCGCACCCAGGAGATCTGACACCCTCTTCTGATCTCCAGGAGCCCTGCACTCACCTGGCCACACCCACTGGATTCCACGCATCCACAGAGTTGGATCCTGAGAGAAATATTCCCATAGTGCTGGGTAGTTGAACTCTGTTCCCTAGTTAGTGGTGCTATTTGGGGAGGTGGAGGTTTAAGAGGTGTGGCCTACTGGAGGAAGTGTGTTACTGGGAGAGTGAGGGGCTGTGAGAGTAAAAAGTTCCCATCTGCCTCCACATTGCTCTCTCTGCTTCCTGTTTGCCCCTGAGGAAGTGAGCTCTCAGCTTCCTGTTCCCCACCATGCCTGTGGCTCTTGCTCTGCTTACTTGCCATGATGCACTCTTATCCACGGAGCTGTAGCCCAGAGAAACTCTTCTAAATGTTGCTTTGGTCTTGGTATGTGAACAGCAACAGAACAGTAATTAACACAAAACATAATTAAAATAAATAATTTTTGAGATGGCGTCACTATGTAGACCAGGCTGGACTTGAACTCACAGGTGTCCTCCTGCCTCCAATTGGAAAGGGCTAGGAATAAAGCATGTATGTGCCAGTATGCCACACTAAAAACTATTAATATATTTTAAAAAACAACAGCTCTCTGCCCGGTTCCTCTCACTCTGGACACCTTCCCTTCTGCCCTCCACCTCCTGACACACCTGTCCTTGTTTATTCCCTTACACTGTATCACAGGCATCTTCCCACCACAGGGCTTGCTCCAGGAGACCAGCAACACTGTATCACTTCCTAGTGTATCTTAGAAACAGGACTTCGTTTCTTTGGCCTTCTGAAATTCATTTAGCTCCTTTTGAAGATACCTTAAAATTTGTGAGCCTGAATGTAGCCGTTATGAGACCATTAGTTCTGCTCCTTGTGAGCTGCCTGTTTTTTCTTTATGGTTCTTAGTTGTTCTTTTGCAGAGCTGCCAGCTTAAGTCATGCTGGGATCAAGGAAAACGGGCCTCATGACAATGGATACCCACAGGCTCCATAAGAGAATTTCACAACACTACTGCTGTTGTTGCTGTTATAACAGTGACGACCACTGCTACTACTGTTTCTGGGATTGCCATTTCATAATTGGTTATTACAGCTAGCACAGTGGAGACCCTGGCAGCAAAAGTAGCTACCACAGTCAATTAATCTTTCATTCTATTGGGCATGACAAATTGAAATTAATAGTTTATACATTCCAATTGGCTTTGAAAGTTATAAATTTACAAACTCAAGTTCCATTTGCTCTCAGGATACCATCTTACAAGGACTCCAATTTGCAGTAAGGCTCATTGAAGAAGGGAATGGCTCAATTGCCTCTAGCCTACTGACTATGTGTGGGTTAAGACTTCTGTTGGTCTTTTCTGTGTCGAACACACAGATTGCAAGCCCAGCTCCACTTAGAGGTCTTTGGCAACAGTTAACTCTGCAGCTCTCACAGGACTGAGCCTGTATGATAATGAGTATTCAGAGATGGGTAATGTCTGGGGGTTGCTCACCAACCTAAGACACAACGCCTGTGTGGCCTGGGCAGGTGCCTCCATGATAGGTAAGGTGACCTGCTGACGACCCACACAACCTAAGTCAGAAGCTCATTTTTTAGTAAAAGGGGGACCTGTAGGACCCAGCTCCTGGTTTGGGTAATTGTTGCATTGCTTGTTGACCTTGACCTTGATATTCTCCCTATGTTAATTCCCTGTGAGATTCCAACCTCCTGAATGCTTCAGGGATGTTCCTGGTCTGTGTATCCAGCATATTGGGTGTTAACAGCTTAGATGCAAGGTTGTAAAACATCAGAAGCGGGGTTGGGGATTAGGTCAGTGTTAGTGCAGTTTCCTGGGGTTTGTTCCACAGCTCAAAAAAAAAAAAAAAAAAAAAAACCAGAAGTGAACTTCTGCCCTCCAGGGTTCTTCCATTGTGCTGTAAGCCTCTATTTTAGACCTCTTCCCTTCTTCAATAAATGGCATTCAAAAAAAAAAAAATGAAGAAGAGGGGGGTCAAGATCATGATGGGGAAACCCAAAGAATCAGCTGACCAGTACTAGTTGGAGCTCACTGACTCTGGACTGACAGCTTAGGAACCTGCATGGGACCGAACTAGGCCTGCTTACTGTGGATGATAGTTGTGTGGCTTGATCTGTTTGTGGGGTCCCTGGCAGTAGGACCAGGACTTATCCCAGCTGCATGAACTGGCTGTTTGGAGTCCATTCCCTGTGGTGGGATACCTTGCTCAGCCTTGATACAATGGGGAGGGACTAGGCTGTCCTTCAACTTGGTATGCTACTCTTTTTTGACTACTCTGAGGAGTGGATGGGGGTAGAGTGGGAGGGAGGTGAGGAGGCGGGAGAAAGGGAGGGAGGGGAACTGGGGTTGGTATGTAAAATGAAAAATATCTTAATAAATAACTATTAAAAAAAAAAAAAACGAGCCGGGCAGTGGTGGCAAACGCCTTTATTCCCAGCACTCGGAGGCAGAGGCAGGGGGAGGATGGATCTCTGTGAGTTCAAGGCTAGCCTGGACTACCAAGTGAGTTCTAGGAAAGGCACAAAACTACACAGGGAAACCCTGTCTCGAAAAACAAAAAAAAAACAAAAAAACAAAACAACAAAAAAGAAAGAAAGAAAGAAAGAAAGAAAGAAACAGGACTTTGATCTCACATCTGGAACAGACTAACAGACTCTATGGGCTGATCACAATAGACACAGCTGTGTCCCCTGCATGAGGAGTGGATTTCCTCCATCACAGATGGAGACAGTGACAGCAGAACACGGAAAACATCCATCCAGGGTCAGCTCGCTGACTCCTGAGCTCACTGGTTGCACACAAGGGCCTGGGTGAGTCGGGCATAACCACTGAGATGCCCACCCCAGCGTGCATGTCCACTCTCCCAGCTGCATCACTGCAGTCCCCTGCACAGCTCCCAGCAGCTCCACTCAGCAGTCTCCTCTCCCTCAGGAGCTGCAGCTGGTTTAACCCTGAGAGGGAAGCCCTACATTGTGTCAGCTCCTGAACCTGTAGCTTCTTGTGTTTCCTGGGCCTCATCAGCTCCTCCTGGCTCCAGCAGGGATGCTTCCATCTAGAGGAAAATTCACACTCACCTCCCTCTTCTACAGAAGCTCCCTTGATTAACACATCCTCAGGCCAAATGCTGGTGTGTGGAGTGCAGCACCAGGTCCCCTCACAATGAGGTCAGGGTCACCTGAGCTTTCCCAACACAAATCCATCCCTCCCTCTTGACCTGCCTTTCTGTCTTTGATCCATGATCCTAATTGTATTTTTACTCATTCATCAAACATTTATTGGGTCTGAATGTCTGCTGGATCCCAGGCACTGAAGTCATCATCCCTTACAAGACAAAGATGGCAGCATCGTGACAGAGATTGTCACCTTCTTGGGCTTCAAACATCTCAGCTAAACTCCTGGAGCTCCTGACTCGAGGACACAAAGCTAGAAGAGACAAGTGCAGGGTCTGGATGAAAACCAGAGCAGGGATCAAGTAATTTCATCTCTGGTGTTCCCACAATCTATTTTTTAAAGATTCATTAATTTTATGTCTATGAGCGTCTCTTGCCTGTATGTTTTTGTACCATGTGCCAATCTGGTGACCACAGGAGTGTGTGTGGATGGTGTGAGTCACGGTGTGGGTGCTGGGGTTCGAACCCGGGTCCTCTGCAAGAGCAGCAAGTGCTGTCAACCCCTGAGCCATTTCTGCAGTCTCTGGACCACTTTTTTTTTCTTTTTCCAGAGCTGAGGCCCGAACCCAGGGCCTTGCACTTGCTCGGCAAGGGCTCTACCACTGAGCTAAATCCCCAAGCCCTGGACCACTTCTTTTAAATAAACTAAAATCTCCAGCAAACTCAGCCTGTAAATCCCTGAGTCACCCCTGGAGGCAGCATGAGGATTCCCAGAGCCAGGGAGGGAGAGGGGACCTTGGGCAGACACAGATCCAACAGGACAGATCTGAGATGAGACCCTGTGGATCCCTCCTCTCTGCCCATCCTACAACCCAGGTTAGAGTCTGAAAGATGGAAAGAAGGAGAGCACCTCCAGGGAGGGGCCTGGAAGGAGGCAGGAGCTCAGGAGTCTGAAGTTCATGTTCTCAGCCCACAGTCTCCTGAGTGCAGGGGCTTGGTTGGGCCTTGGGGGACAAGGATGGACAAACACCTCTTAATGCTGTCACTCAGGGACCTCAAAGGGGAATGGGACAGGCACCACTCACAGGAACAAGAACAGGTCTAGTCCTCCACACAAACTAAAAAGACAAGAAATAAACAGAGAAATGGGGTGAAGAGCCATGGTCAGGTCAGTGCCCAGGCTGACCTGTCACAGCAGAACTGGCTGCTCACAGTCCTGGGGACAGGACAAGGCTCTGTCATCCCAGTGTCCCTGTGATCACAGACTCTCAGCATGTGGTTCAAGTGATGAAGAGAACAGACCAGGAGGTGACAGAGCTGAGAAGTGACCATGTCACAGCCAGCAATGGACTGAGCTCCACCTGGGGACAGCCCTGATCACACTCAGCTCCCACAGCCTCATCTTGTCCATCAGATACACACAGCACAAAGAACACAGATTCTGGAAGGTTCTCCATGATGCCATTTATTTCCTTCAAAGCTCTAAGTATTTCAATCATTTAATTTACCTGCCCATCAATCTGTCAGATCAAGGACATGAACAATCAAGTTGACATTCAGATTCTTATTTTCAGTGGGGAGTCAGGGGCTGCAGCTTAGGGCAATATGGAGGTGACAGGATGCAGATGTCCCCTTTTGTCTGCTGGACAAGGAAGGTTGGCTGTGGAAGGGAATATAACAGTGCAGGGACAGGGTCCTGGTGTGCAAGAGTGGCTGGGCTCCCAGGTCTTCACATTAGCCCACAGGGTCACAGGGAACATCAGACTTGTTGCTGAGAGTGAACTGAGGGGCTCAGGATGACACAGGAGAGACCTGAGCACATCTCTGTCACTCTGTCAGGCCGGGCAGCTGTCTTCATGCTACAAACACGAGTCATGAACAATCACTGTGAAGACAACATCCCAACAACCCACTACTCACTCAGAGGGGATTCTGGGAGTCCTTGAGCCCCAATCATGTCCACTTGGCCCCTCCCAAAATCATAACCCAGAGTGTCACCTTTACAGTCTGGGAGAGAGACATCAGAGCTCTGGGCACTGTTCCTGCCTGGGGTAAAATTACATATAGTCACAGGAAGGTGAAAACATGGCCTCTAGAAGATTTCACTGTAGGAGGTATTATGGGTTGGTATACTCCAGCTTCACCCCCTGGGACTCAGGGACAATCCCACTCCCCACATTTACCTGGAACTGGAGTATAGATCCCTCCCTTTTCCACCTGTGAGAAGAAAAGCTGTGAGAGACCAGAGAAGATCCTGACCCTAGGAAGGTTCCAGAACTGACAGCAGACCCAGGTCAGAGACAGGAGCAATGAGGGCTGTGGATGTTCCCCTTAATGAGGTAGAACACACTTCTGAAAGGGGCTGAGAGAGAACCAGACCCTGTCCTTTCCTACCTGTGATTCTCCTCCTCCTCACAACAGCCACCACAGCTCCAATGATGGCCGCAGCTCCAAGGAGACCCAGGACAGCAATGATTGTCATGATGGGGACAGTGGACTGAGGAGGCTCTGGAAGGGAAGGTCAGCAGGGGAAGGTGAGGGTCATGACCCCAGCTCTCAGCCCTGACCATGCTCCAGCTTTCCCTGACCCCAGCTCTGCACCCACAACCTCCTTACCCCATCTTAGGGTGAGGGGTTGTGTCAGCCCCTCATGGTCCACATGGCATGTGTATTTCTGCTCCTCTCTGGAAGGCACCACCACAGCTGCCCAAGTCTGGAAGGTTCCATCCCCAGAAGGTCTGGTCTCCACCAGCTCCATGTCCTGAATCAGATCCTCTCCATTCCTCTGCCAGGTCACAGAGATCTCAGCAGGGTAGAAGCCCAGGGCCCAGCACCTCAGGGTGCCATCTCCTTTCAGTATGGGGTGATGGGTCACATGTGCCTTTGGGGGATCTGTGTGGAAGATTTAAGAAATCCCACATTTAACAAGATAAACTGAAATCTCCAAACACAAAGTTAAACCAATGATGACACTAAACTGTGTCTGTTTGGACAATTCTGTCATCACACCAGTGACCTCAGGTAGAGCTGGTCCCCTCATTACAGAAGTGCAGAATTTCCTGGGGGGGACTCAGTAGCTGAGAGAGAATCCACATGAGCCAGCAGGTCAACAGGGCCTTCCTCATGTGATGTTCTATAGCATAAGGTAGGTGGTAAAAGATGAGAAGGAATGGAAAATAATTAATATGTTATTAATTCATATAAAAATAAGAAATCAGGAAAAAGAGCTACATGAAGGATGTTACCAATTACTGCTGTCAACATTGAGGCACAACCACTGTGGCCATCTTGCTGACCAGCCCTAACTGTCTGTCCAAGTGAACAGCCTTCACCTAAGTGTGCAGCACACATGTGGTGAACCTCTGACACTCAGCCAGAGAAAATGACTCCCCAAGCCCTGCCTCTGGGGGACAAGATACAAGGTATTGTCACGAGGACCCTTGGAAGTGTGCTGTGGGGCCCAGTGCAGCACTCACTGGGACACAGCGGTGCTCACAGTGGTGTGTGGATCGTCCCTGTCACTCCTGTCCTGGAGCTGCAGAAGACCCCGTCTCTGAGGAAGTTCAATTCCTAATCCACTGGGGAACACTGTGACTTGTCGGGGCGGAGGGAGAGCAGGAGGGCTCTGGATGTTAATATGACAGGAAATAGTCTTAGATCACAGGAACCTTTCTGGTTTAAAGGAAACATTGATGTATCTATGTATCCACGTCAGCAGTTCCCCCTGGCTCCTGTGGAGACTGATACAAATAACAGGAGGGGAGAGAGAGAAGCAATATCACCCCAGTGAGGGGAAAAAACCTGACTAAAAGCAAAAGGAAAACTTCAAATAACAAAAACAAAAACCAAGAAAGAAAGAAAAGAGCCGGACAGTGGTTGCACACACCTTTAATCCCAGCTCTCAGGAGGCAACGCGGGGCAGATATCTGTGAGTTCGAGTCCAGCCTGGGCTACAGAGTGTGTTCCAGAAAAGGCACAAAGCTACACAGAGAAATCCTGTCTAGAAGAAAACAGAAACAAAAAACTAACAAACAAAAAAAACTAAACAAAACAAAAGAAAGTAAAGAAACACACACACACACACACACACACACAATTTAGTATTTGTCCAGGGTACTGCATAAGTGCTCACGTGACCATTCTGTGAATAGACGGAATTGGGGTGCAGAAGGGATGACCTCACCCACAGGAACCTGGGAGAATGTATCTTTGAAAAGCTCTAGAAACTGGGTGAACCAGCCCAGGGCGTCCATGTCTCCCATCAGGTAAAGGAGACTCCCTGTCCTGCTGTGTAAGGCTGACACACTCAGACGACAGGACTCAGTGTCCACAGACCCTGGTGTGGGCAGAGACCCCGGCCTGGGAGCGGCCATGGATGACAGAGGCTGCAGGAGACCCAGGGACACCGTCTGCCCTGAGACAGGGGCATGACCCAGCTGAGGGCTTTCTTCTTCCTCAGGACTGAGCCCAGCCCGAGGCAGAGGGAGGAGCTGCCCGCGGCCCTGCACCTGTGCGCTGCAGCGTGTCCTTCCCGATCTCCAGGTATCTGCGCAGCCACTCCACGCACGTGCCCTCCAGGTAGGCCCTCCATCTCTCTGCAACACCAGCCTGCTCCCACTTGCGTCGGGTGATCTGCGCCGCCGTGTCCGCCGCCGTCCACGTCGTCAGGTCATCGTTCAGGGCGAGGTAATCGAGGCCATCGTAGGCGTACTGACTGTATCCGCGCAGGAGGCGCCCATCGGACCCCACGTCACAGCCAGACATCCACTGGATGGTGTGCGAGCCTGCGTGGACCCCGCGGTCAGCCCCGCCCACACGTCCCGCGGCCCCGCCCACACGCCCCGCGGCCCCGTCCACCCGCGAGCTCCTCTAAATTCAAAGAGAAACCGAGTCCCGGTCCCCGACTCTCCTCTGGAACTCGGACCCCGAACCCGAGGCGACTCCGGCACAGATGTAGGGACGTGGAGGGGTCGTGACCTCCACCCGCGGTCACTCACCGCCCTCGCTCTGGTTGTAGTAGCCGAGCAGGGTCCTTAGGTTCCCTCGGAAAGTCTGCTTGTTGTTCTTGGCTCTCAGTGTGTTCCTCTCCCAATACTCCGGCCCCTCCTGCTCCACCCACGGCGCCCTCGGTTCTACCCTCGGAGTCTCCGCGTCGCTGTCGAAGCGCAAGTTGCAGAAAATCAAGCAGAAGACCTCATTATGAAAGACCCCCGGAGAGGTCTCCCTTCAGGAGAGACCCCCGGCTCAATGAGCACCTAGCGACCACTGATCAGATGCAACAGCACGAGGTTTATTAAAACACAGGTACCTGGGGCAACCAAGCCTCTCGGAAGACCAGCGCGCCTCTGGGTGGGTGGGATGGGTTTTTATAGCAAGAAGCGCGGGAAAGCATTAGTCAAAGGGTTCTGATTGGATAGTTTAAACAAGGCTCGAATGGTTACAAAGCTCTGATTGGACACTTCAAGTGAGGCGCGAATAGTCAAAGGGTTCTGATTGGATAGTTTAAACAAGGCGCGAATGGTTCTGATTGGACAATTCAAGTGAGGCGCGAATATATAAGCATAAATCAAATGGGGCGTGGATTCAGGCTCAGGGCGGTTTGTGGGTTTCCTTGGTAACCAGATATGTGTGTCGACTCAACCCCTATCTAGAATTCCAGCTGCTCTGGTTGCCTTCTAGCTGAATTCCTTTGTTCCCCTACGTGCCTCACAAGCTAGGGGGTTTGCACAACAGGGCAATGCTTATCGGCTATCTGGGCTGCGGTGGGGCCATTCTATTTCCTGGAACTGTCTTTTGTTCCCTTATAAGCCTTGCAAACATAGCATTCCTATAGGGGTGCCAGGGGGTCTTTCAATTATAAGATTGGCTGAATGACAGCAAAAATTCAAGTCCCAGCCATGAAGAGTATCAGCATTTAAAGAAAGAGCGTTATTTGGTAAATAACTTTACTCTGCTGCATGGTGGATTTAGCCTTTGCGAGTTAAAAAAAAGAAAAAAGAAAGAAAAAAGAAAAGAAAAAAAAAGGGGGGGTTTCTGGGCTATGCGCTGCTTTGATAGAACTGCTTCTGATAGTTGATGGTACACATGGCTCCAGACCCAGAGCTGGTAGTAAACTGTACCACCGCCATGTTGGCAAGCTGAGGTGGGCGGAGCCAGCAGCCACAGCTGCGATTCAGTCTTACAAAGACAGATATTACACAGAAAATCTGGTTTGTCTTGTCTTTGGGATTTTTAACTACAGAAAAGGATTTGATCGTAAAAGCTGTTGAGTTAAACAAATATGTAAATTTTAAAGGTACCTTGACTTCAAAATTTGGATATAAGGATATGTTGCTTTAGAAAAGAGTCTCTGCTTTTGTTTCCACAGAAAGCCAGAGGCTGTGGATTTGTTCCAGATTAAGATACATCAGGTTTGATCAGCCAAGACCACCTGAAAGGTCTCCAATGACACCATGGCCCAGATGATCCAACATCCAAAATGGTTTCAAGGCAACTGGCTCAGAGATTTACCTTCATGGACTACTCCATCATCCTAAAATTTTCTTTGTGTCCCCATAAGATACAGCACCCCCCTCCAGCAGGAAGTAGTAAGAAAAACTACGCCCAAATTCCCAAAAAATATCAAACTGGCTTTGGAGATGGAATTGGCTCACTCCTCTAAACCCAAGCACATTGTTAAAAGAAAAGGTTAAGAGATTCTTATGTCCCAAATCAGAAGAGCCCTCTGATGTGGGACAGAGAAAAACCACTATTTTATTGATTATAAATGCAATCTCTTTCTAAAGATAAAAAGGGGATATGATATAGATATAACAGGATAAAAGGGTAGATTAATGAACTTACTTCTGAAGAGCAACAACTCATTTAAAATGTTTTACATTGGTATAGTTTTTAGTCTATTGATACAAACTTAAAGTTAATTTTGTTATACTGTGTGTATATGTCTACTCTTGTTTAAGGTATTATGTTTGTACAGCTCATTTAAAATTGTAATGGATAATTAAAAATAGATTAATAACTGGTCATCTATGATAATCACACTCAAAGCCATGTTAGTTAAGTCTTCTAGGTATACACAGAGATATTTCAGATAGACAGGTAATCTTCAAACACTTCAAAGGTCTACAGAATATGGCATTAAAATATTTTTAAAATTTAGACTTTCTGGACAGTGACACATGTCTGCTCCTGGCAGCACCAACTTACTTCAGAGAGGAAGATGGGCATTGAAGACACTTCATATGGAATTTATCTTCACCTTCTCAAAAATAGCCATTTGTGCAAGAAACTGTTCTTGCCTAGACTGGGACAGGACGTGCAGGACCCATAGAAAGGTGACCACTGAACTTTGCTTGAAAAAAATGGTCCTTCAGGTTCCTGCTTCGCAGAGAAAACTGCCAGACATTCTACAGGACACTGAGAGAAATGACCAAGAGACCCTGTGGGCTGAAGACAAATGCCCCAATTTTAAAAAGGAACATTAGATGACTGTCCAGGCTGCCAGCTGTCTCTGTCTACTCTTGCAAGACTCCTAAAAAATGCTTGCATCCTTCTCCCGGTTCTCAGGTAATATTATATCCTTCTGAGGACTAGATAGTTATAATTTCCTCAATTATGATAAAATATAAGTTAGATCTAAAACCTTATACTCACAAATATAAGATAGATAGGATATCTTCTTTAATATTGTAACTGTAATTCTTGCTTGATAATTGTTTTATTATCTGAAATTTTACTATATAAAAGTTAAAACCTTGCTTTTTTCAAAAAAAGAAAAGGGGAAGTGCTGTGGGATGTTCTATATGTCAAATGTGTTGCTCTAATTGATTAAAACAAAGTGCTGATTGGCCAGTAGCCAGGCAGGAAGGATAGGGTAGGCGGGACAAGGAAGAGGAGAAGGCTGGGAACAGGAAGGATGAGAGGGGACACTGCCAGCCACTGCCAGGAGAAACAACATGTAAAGAGACCGTTAAGCCACAAGCAATGTGGCAAAGTATAGACTAACAGAAATGGGTTAATTTAAGATAGAAGTAGATAACAAGAAGCCTGCCACAGCCATACACTTTGTAAGCAATATAAGTTTCTGTGTGCTTTCTTGGTTGGGTCTGAGTGACTGTGGCACTGGCTGGTAAGAGAGATTTGTCTTGACTGTGGGCCAGGCAGGAAAAATCTAACTACAGGCCCCCATAGCCTTGTAACAACATCATGATGTAAAATGCATTCAGTCAAACTCCAAAAGTCCCCATAGTCTATAACAGTCTCAACACTGTCCAAAGTTCAAAGTCTCTTCTGCAAGTCATGGCAATCTCTTAACTGCAATTCCTTGTAAAATGAAAATAGAAAAGCAGATCACGAACTTCCAACATACAGCGGCACAGGATATACATTCCCATTCCAAAAGGGAGAAAGGGAGCACAGTGAGGAAATACCAGGCCAAAGCAATCCAAAAACTAGATGACAAACTCCAAATCTGCATCTCCATCTCTGATGTCAAAACACTCTACAGTTCTCCAACTCCTTTCAGCTCTGTTGACTGCAACACACTTCTCTCTCAGGCTGGTTCCACAGAGTTTTAGCACCTGTCCATGAGAGGTGTCCATGACTACCATTTCTTCACACAAGGGCCTCTCTGGGCCTCCCTGCAGGGACACCCCTGAGACACATGATGCTCCTCAGCTGCTTTCCTTAGATGCAGAGAGAGATTCCACAACCCCATCGACCACTTCCTCCATGGTAGCATGACATTTGGTCCACAATGGCGATGGATATATCCTCAGAGAGAAGGGGGACCACAGCCACAGGTGCTTTCTTGGTGGGGCTTTCCTGCAGGACACTGCTGGCCCTGAGAGGCTTCACAGCTGCAATGACAGACGGGGACACCTCCACTGCCTTGCGTTTTGGAGCCAGTATGGGAGATGAAACAACCTTGACTGCAGATGGCTTCACATTGACCTTGGGGTTTGGCTTTACTCCTTTTTTCCAAAGTCCGTGCTGCACATTTCACATTCAGTATGGAGTCCCCGATTCCAGAGGTTTCTACCTCCCGCTTTGGGGACAACTCTGTGGGGAGCCGCTTAGCCAGGTGCCTTGTGATGCCTGATGCAGTGAGGCCCCATCTCTGGGGACAGGCGTCAGGGTTGGCCTCTTCCTCTGCGCGGCTCCTGCCTGCTGCTCTTTCTGGGTGTGTTTCTCTCGAGCAGTGTCACGTCTACTGCCTGGGATTTCTGTGGTGTCCCTCAGGGTCTCATCGGAAGTCTCACTAGCCTCAGTCTTAGTCACATGCTCTGAGAAGCAATTTCACTGCCTTCGAGCTCCAGGTTTCTCTTCTTTTGCACCTGCTCTTTTGGTGATGCCGAGCAGCCTCTTTGCCCCAGGAATAGCCTCAGCGTGAGGACAGGAGCTGGCACTGCTCTCAGAGCTTCGCTGTGCCCTCAGGGCCTCCTCCAGTTTGATCTCCTCTAGTGTCTTGATATGCACCTCCTGCATAGACCTGGCTCTTCCTTCAGGCTCCTCAGGTTGTCCTTTGCTGACAGCAACAGGTAACAGACTCGCTGTCTTCTTCACATCAGTATCTGCTGTCAACTTGGGGCAACCTGCGTCCTTTTTGGATTTCTGTCTCTCCATTTCCTGCTGCCAATGTTTCTTTTCTGCCAGGACCTCAGAGAAGGTTTTGATCCGCACTGAGGAAGAGCTTTTGGTTCCTGATGAAGACTTGTCAGTCCGGGAAGGCTCTTCTGTTTTCATATGGGTTTGCAATTCTCCCCAGTTTGTGACTGGCTCTGTCAAGAAGAATTTCTTCCAATGTCTTCATGTGGATCTCACCAGCTTTGTTACCTCTCTCTTTCTTTGGTGCTTTATCAAGGTTGGTTTCTGGAGCTTCCACCCTTTTCCCCAGCCTCTGTGCAAGGCTTCGCTTTAATGGGGATCACTGTCACCACCTACTGAAAATTTTCGTTTTCCCAGGCTCTCAGGAAGACTCAGTCTAACCCAGGGCTCTTCTTGTTTGCTTGACAGAGTTACTGTCCTCACCACAGTGCGAAGGGTCTCCTTTTCAGGGCCTGGATTAGACTGAGGCTCATGTGAAGTGCTGGCAACTCCTGAGGAGCTTTCCCCTTGCTTCTTGGGTTTTTCCTTCATTTCCTTTGATTTAATTTCCTCAAGCGTTTTTATTCCGAAATTCAAACATTCACCTTGCTTTCCACCGACTCCAGGTCTCCGGGCAGAAACCACTCGTGGTCCATTATGAACTTCAGGAGTTGGCTGCAGGGCAGGTGTTTCGCTTTCATCGACCTCCTCAGAAAACTGATCATCATCGTGTCCATCATCATCGTCTTCATCATCATGGCAGCATTGATTACGACGGGTGGATGCGTGGGGCTAGGGACATTTTCTGAACTTTCCACTTTCATCACACTCCACAGCTGAGGGGAGGGATTTGATTGGACTGACAACTTGTTCTGTTGAACTGTGAGCTGGCTAGCCTTTACTTCTTCTTGCAACCCAGGCACAGTGGGTAACACAGTTCTGCTTGGATGTAGGAACAGTCCACTAACGTAACGACCTCTGTTGTGATGGAAAGCACAGTTTAGTTTCTGACATCCTACTGGCTGATTTTCCCAATAAGAAAGAATTTCACTTCGTTTTTTATCAATTTCCATGTGGCGATATCTGCATACCTGTCGAAAACAACGCCCTTCTTGCCATAGTGTGCAAACAGTTTCATTTCCTAGTGCAGCTTCACAGTGACGGAAAGGGCAGCTGTCACCCTTGGTGCATGTAGAATAGAAATAAAAAGAGCAGTCTTCTCCCAGATTAGGCATGCCGGGTCAATTTTCAGGCCAGAAGTGGCTTTTTGGAATAAGCCACTGCTTCCTCAAGGTGAAGACCAGCTCCAAGTGCTCTTGAAATAGACTCACTCTTCCAATGACAACTCAACCACAGACATCTTCTTTACAACGTAATCATTAGCTGGTTGCTCTCAACAGGAACATCTGTGTCCTCACTGAGTTCCAAGCTATTACGCACTTAATACTAGTCAATTTTCCAGGAATTTTTTGGGCAGGGAATATCCCCAAATCGAACCGATGACACTGTCTCGGATTCCCGCGTGCTGCCACGTCTTTCTCTTCCCTTAGCCGTGGTCGCCCTCCGTCCTCACAGCAGCAGAACAAGCAGAAACCCAAGACTGCCTTGTTTTGTTTTTGGAGACAGGGTTTCTCTGTGTAACCCTGGTTGTCCTAGAACTTGTTCTGTAGACCAGACTGACATGAAGCCCTAAAGATCCTTTTGCCCCTTTTAAATTTAAAAGATTAAAGGCATATAACACCACTACCTGGCTATGTTATATACTTTATCTTGTTTGTTTAATTTAGTTTGATTTTCCTGTATTTGAGAACAAACCCAGGGTCTTATGCACTTTAAGGAAGTCACACTGAGCCACATCCCCAGCTCTGTGATGTGTGTGTGTGCATGTGTGTTGTGGATTCAGGTCACTGAGAATTGATTCTAGGCCTTGAGCACACCAGCTAATCATTTTACCACTGAATTACAGCCCCATCCCATCTTTAAATTTTTTATTTAAATTTTTATTTTATATGTACGAGTGTTTTGCTAGAATGCACATATGTATGTGGTGCTAACAGAGGCTGAGAGGGTGCTGTATCTCCCAGAATTGGAGCTATGCCTCCCTGTGGGCCCTCTGAAAGAGCAGCAAGTGCTCCTAACTATGGAGATATCTCTCTAGCCTACTTTTCTCTACTGCTCTGAGATGAGATCTCATTGAATTTCACTTGCCATCCTCCTGCCTCAGCCTCTCAAGTAGAGTGGAAAGCATTACAGCAGACAATTCCAGGCCACAGGAGCTTGAGGCTGGGACTGGATAGTTTCTCACCCCTCAGAGGAACAGGAAGCTGAGCAGCCACCATAATCCATAGCACCCATCATAGAAATCAGGTGAAATCCAGCCTGTTCCCCACCCAGTGTCCTTTAACAGCAAACATGGGAGATGGACTCTGCTTGCTCCCCTACACACTGACTACCCAACACTGTGTCTCTACTTCTGTCCCCACCATAGCCTGTCTTGTCCCCCACACCTGTAATGAGCCCAGCCCTTCTCAGCCCTTACTGGCTGGGGGATTCCTTCCCCTGTTTGGCTTCCACTGAAGTGTGTCCTCTCTGGGGCAGCACCTCCTGTGCAGCTTCTGGAATGATGTGAGAGATGTTTGTTTTCTCCCAGGGGAGAGTCCTTTCTCTTCTCCTGATTGCTGATTGTCCTCTGGCCTTCCTCCTCCTCCTCCTCCTCCTCCTCCTCCTCCTCCTCCTCCTCTATCCAGGGATGCTGGCACCTGTCTGTCTTCTCACTAATTCCCATGGTGGCCTGTCAACCACCTAGTGACTTTACCCCAAAGGAGCTGTGTTACTTCTCTTCCTACACTATCCTGTGATCACTCTGTTGAACTGTCAATGGACCCAACCAGTGATCACTCTGTTGATCTGTCAATGGACCCAACCACTCTGTTGATCTGTCAATGGAACCATCCTGTGATCACATTGTTGATCTGTCAATGGAATTATCCTTTGATCACATTATTGATCTGTCAATGGAATTATCCTGTGATCACACTGTTGATATATCAATGGAACCATCCTGTGCTCACTGTTGATCTGTCAATGGAAGCATCCTGTGATCACACTGTTAATATGTCAGTGGAACCACCCTGTGATCACACTGTTGGTCTGTCAATGGGACCATCCTGTGATACAATGTTGATCTATAAATGGAACCCTCCTATGATCACACTGTTGATCTTTCCATGAAATTATCCTGTGATCACACTGTTGATCTGTCATGGAACCACCATGTGATCACACTGTTGATTGTCTGTCAGATACTCTAGGCCTGTAGCCAATTTGAATGCACCAATGATGCTGAGAAACATTAGGTGACTGTCCAGGCTGCCAGCTGTCTCTGTCTACTCTTGCAAGACTCCCAAAAGTTGCTTGTGTGCTTCTCCCATTTCTCAGGTATTATTATATTCCTTCTCAGGTCTTTGATGAGGTTGAAGACTAGCAGTTATAGTTACAACTTAGTATATATAAATATATAATATCTTAGATAGAATACATTATGTATCAGACTCAGGTTCTTTAGGATAGGACACCTTTTGAATGATCTTTGTAACATGCCACCTACCCACGCTCTAGACTTCCCTGGATTTTACTATGTGTTTTTTGCTTGATATTGTTTGCATTGATTGTAGTTCCATCTTATCTAGGTCATTATCCCTCATTACTCCTGGACAATAATTGATAATCATTTCTTTGTATATAGTCTTGTATTAGGTTAGAACCTTCTTATTTAGACAAAAGGGGGAGATGTAGTGGGTAGCCATTCCAGCATTGGCCAGGAAGTTCCAACCCCCATTGAGGCTTCAGTAATGGTCACATCTACAAGGCAGGCTGAGAGAGGATGCTGAAGACACAGGATTGGGATGCCAGGATCTCTTTGGTTCCTGGAACCTGGACACTGGAGGAAGATTGAGCAGAGTTCTCCAGAGAACACCGCCGGATTGAGCCATATGTTTGCAAGACCCTACAACCTACCTATCCCTTCATTTGTAAGTTACCCCACAAAATAAACCTCCCTTTGAACTATGTGCAGTGGCCTTAATAGTTTTATACAGGCACGCACCACCATCTACGCTTTCCTGGGCATTCTTGATCTAACAGCACAAACAGAATGGAGGAAAATGTTCCTTGACGATCATCTGAAGCTGTTGAGAATGTACCATAACATAAACTGTCCCCTCAAAACAGAGAGAAAGGAAATGTACACTCAGTGCTTCTGGAAAACCGCTCTGTCTGTGAGAGTCATGGAGGGAGAATGGTGAGCTTTGTCCTGTCCATCCCATCTGAAACCCTGTATCAGAAACCTGGGCTATGAAAGGTGGGGCTCTGCTGGAGCTGGAGAGCTGTCCAGGATGGGAAATGGGGGGGGCAAAAGAAAAAAGCAAACAAACAAACAAACAAACAAACAAACAAAAAACCCAAAAATTCAAAAGAAAACAAAAAAGCTCCTTCAGCAGAAATTTGAAATTTTGGTTTGGCGATCCCAGCTTGAGGAAGGTATTGGGTACTGCCCTGGGACTGTCCTGTGGTCCTGCTGCTCCTGGAGGATACCGCCCTTTCTGTTCCTGCAGCTAATGAGTGGGATCCTTGTGGTCTTTCTGAGCAGTGTCAAAGAACAGAAGTCAGAGAGTTTCTGATGTCAGTGGGTTTCTTTCTGGGGAAGATGATGGAGTCAGAGTGCTGTCTGTAGTGAGCAGAGAGGTGTAGCACAAATCCTCATTGGTCTTAATAATAAAAACCCAGAGTCAGATATCAGGGTGAGAGCTGAAAGGTCAGAGAAGCAGAGCATCAGCCACTAGAGAGACTTCTCACCTCTAGGATCCTCAGCCTGAAAGGAGATGATCCTGTCTCCAGGAATCCTCACACTGAATGGCCCTAGTCCTCAGCTAAAAGGGCCAAACTCCTGTCTCCCTGCCTTCTATTCCCGCTTCACCCAGCCATATCACTTCCTGCCTCAACCTTCCTAGTGCTGGGTTAATGACGTGTGTGCTTCCCAAGTCCTGGGAGTAAAGGCATGAGATCCCAAGTGGTGGGAATGAAGGTGTGTGCCGCCACTGTCTGGCTCTGTTTCTCTTTTAGATTACATTAAACTGTGTGTAGTCCAGGGTGGCCTGAATCTCACAGAGATCCATCTGCCTCTGCCTGCTGAGTGCTAGGATTGAAGGTGTATGCCACCATAGGTCCTAGCCCTGTGGCTGGCTCTGCCCTCTGGTTGGGAGACAAGCTATGTTTGTTGAGCATACAAAAATATCACCAGAGGGGAAAGTGGTGGACACTGTGCATTTGACACCAAACAGGACTTTGCTGCCCCAGTTCCCTCCATAAATCCTGCACCCTGGCGTGGTTGGCCCTGCCTCTCCTTGTCCCTCTGTGTGCAAGTCCTCACTAGTCCCCTCTGGTCCCAGGGTGTCTCCTGGCAGCTCCATTAATCACATTCAGGGCTTCTTGGAGGTCTGCTGCTCAGTGACCACTTCCCACCAGTGTGGGGACCCTTCTCAAGCCCGTGAAGCCTTGTTCTTCTGGAGGAGGTCAGCAGCCCCTTCTCAGCACACTAGAGGCCCCAAGGCATGGGGTTCTCAGCTTCCTTTCACCCTGTTTTCCATCTGGGAGGGAGACCCCTGGCCCAGCAGCCTCTCCTCTGGCTAGGAGGAGGAGGACTGGGATTGGTGGAGATACCTGAGCTGAGGGGTTGGAGTCTGAGCTGTGTCCCCTTCCTCTGCACCAGACCCTGTTTCCCAGGATCCTCTCCCCTCCAGAGCTCCTGCACACTTGTGAACTCTACTGTTCCAAAGATGCTGCACGGGCTCCCCGCCCCCTGGCTTCTGTCCTTCAGGATGTCCCTTTCTGTCGTTATTACTAGGGATTCTGATGCTCCGTCTCCCCTCCCAAGATGGACCCTCACTTTGAAGTGGCTAGCCCAGAAGCCCTCACTACACTGTAGCTTCCCCATCACCCCTTCCTCCCTGCCAGTGAGCTTCAGTGTGGTTTTATTTTAGTTTTAATTTTATAATGGTATCTATTTATTGGGCTGGGTGGATGGCTCAGGAGTTAAGAGCACCTGCTGCTCATGCAGAGGACCTGGGATCACACACCAGGACCCAGAGGGCAGCTCACAATCCTTCCTGACCTCTGGTCTAGATGCCCTCTTGTGACTTTTGTGTGCTCCAGGCATAGATACATGCAGGATAATCACTCAAGCACATCAAATGAATAAATTTACCATTTTTAAGTGTAATTTTAAAATTCTACTTATTGTAGCTGAAATCTTAGGTGTCATTAATAAAATCAAACCTGCGGCCAGTTATTGGGGTGAATGCTGGAAGATCAGAGAAGCAGAACAAACCACAGCTACCTCACCTTGCCATTTCCTCAGATGATTCTGTTTCTTCAGACTGGAAGCTTCTGAGTCCTCATCCAAATGGATCTCAGCTGTATTGGTGAAATTATTAAGGCCACTCCACGTAGTTAAAAGGGAGGTTTATTTTGTGGGGTAACTTACAAATGAAGGGGTAGGTTGCAGGCAAAGGTATAGGGTAGTCCGGCGGTGTTCTCTGGAGAACTCTGCTCGGTCCACCTCTAGTGTCCCGCGTCCCGGAACCAAGAGACCACCTCCTCCTGCTCCTCCGTCCTCCGCTCCTTCCTCTGCCCCGCCTTGTGGGCGTGATCATTACTGAAGCCTCAATGGGGGTTGAAACTTCCAGGCCAATGCTGGGATGGCTACCCACTACACAGCTGAACTGTGCTGCTCCAAAGCCTAAATGCTTAATAAGCCAAATGCTTCTAGTTTCTGGTCTTCACGCCTTGTATATCTTTCCCTTTCTGCCGTCACTCTCTGGGATTAAAGTCTGGATTTCTGGGATTAAAGATGTGTGCCTCCATGCTGTGTACAAGTCAGAAGCTTGTCTGGCTCTCCATAGCTTTCTTTTCTCTGCCTCAGATGGACTTGGACGGTCCTTGGGCCTTCTAAGGCCCTGTTCTGAGGTGACAGCTCTACCTAGGGGAAGCTGAGGGAGGATTCCTTCAGGGAGTCCCTGGGAGAAGTCTGATCAGGGCCAGAGCCATTGCTGCCCTATGCTGCCCTCTTGTGACTGTTAGAGATACTGCACTTGCTGCACACACCTGACCCCCTGAGTGCCATCCTGGGACCCACAAGTGGGAAGGAGAGAACCAACTACCACAGGTTGTCTTCTGACCTCCATTCATGTGCCATAGCACCAGTGTGCCCCACCCGCACACTATACACAATAATAATTTATTTTAAAAGGGAAATAAAATCCTTGTGGCCAGCTAGGCCACTCTGCTTAAGAGCATGTATTCAGTGTCCCCAGTCAGGTGGCTCACAACAGTCTGTAATGCCATGTTCTGGCCTCCATGGGCCATGCATTCTCAGACACACACCCCCACACAGGCCATTTATGCATATAATTCAACAATATAAGCCAGGCATGGTGGCACACACTTTTAATCTCAGCTCTCAGGAGACAGAGGCAGGCAGATCCCTGTGAGTTTGAGGCCAGCCTTATCTACCTAGTGAGTTCCAGTCCAGCATCTCTCAGACACACTGACCCTGTCCTCTCCTGTACCCATCATTCCCTGGGTGCCTCATCAGTTCCCAAAGACTGTGACTATGATGTCACCTCCCTGTCCTCTCCAGCACAAACTATGTCCTCAGAGTCTCCACCTTTGTCCCTCTGTCTGAGAACCCACCCCGCCCCTGCATCTAGCGGACATCTCAGTCCAGCATCTCCTACTGAGACCTCCATGTTCCTCCTCGTGTATCCCTGACAGTCCTCATCTTCACCCGGGGCGACTCTGTCTTCCTCCAGGACAGTCTGCAGCTGTGGCTGCTGCTCCAGCCCCTCCCTCTCACACCCAGAGTTAGTCCAGGAGGAAGAGCTGTGATGTCACCTGCAGAGTGGACCCAGGAAGCCTCACTTCCCATGCCCCATCTCACAGGGGAGGAGACTGGAGTGCTCAGCAGGAGCAGGACCCTGCTTCCCCAGGTCCCCACTGCCTGCCTGGCTCCTCCCCTGCTAGAGTTCCCTCCAGCAGATCCTGTGGGGACAGTTGTGCCTCTGTCCCCTTCTGCTCACCTGCTCTAAGTTCCTGTTACACTGTGTGGACAGGTCTGTGTTGTGTGACAGTTTCCCTGGAAAGATACACACACACACACACACACACACACACACACACACACACACACACACACACACATCTAGTCACCTCAGATAGAGAACTCAGGGCTGACGAGGTAGCCATTGTATCCATGTCCAGCTTGGTGAACCATGGAGTTTTCACTTGGGGAGGGGTTACTCACAGGACCAGGAATAACTCACAGTCCACAGCATCACTGAAAAGCCCACCCCAACACAGGAAGTGACTCATGAACTTCCTCCCTGAAGTCCTCTGCATGGCTTCCAGGTAGCTGGAAGGTCAGGGAATTCCCTCCACAGCTGGATGGTCAATGTGCTCCCCGAGAACATGTTACTCCTTTTCATGCTGCTGGGGAGGAATTCTAGAAAATTGCCAGTTTCTTTATATAAAATTATTTTACTTTACACACATGAGTGTTTAGTTATATGTAGGTGCACCATGTGTGCAGTGCCCGCTGAGGTATCAGAAGTGCTTGAATCCCCTGGAACTGGAGTCACAGACAACGGTGAGCAGTCATGTGGTTGCTGGGAATCAAACCCTGTGCTCTGGAGGAGCAGCCAGTGCTCTTCCCCATGAAGTCATCTCTCCAGCCCCTCTTCCAACCTGCTGTTCTCCCAGACACATGACCTTTTGTTACCTCCTGAGTGTCAGAGACCTCCCTGTCCCTCCAAGAGGGAATGTTTCAACTCAGAAAAAATTGCTATGAAACAGTTGGACATTTCCAGCATTCTGGGCCTCATGGTGTACAGACTGTGATCTGCTCCAGGCATCTGCTTCCTTATACTCAGATCACACAGCCATGTTCCTGCCTTAGAGCATCTTATGGCATGATCCATAGCCTGGAAGGAACCTGGTTCAGTAGCCTTGAGAATGATTTCTTTTCCTCCTCCTCCTCCTCCCCCTCTTCCTCCTCCTTCCCATCAGAGAGCCTTCATCCAGGAACTGAAGAACACAGATGCAGAGATCCATAGCCAAGCACTGGGCGGACCTCCAGAAATCCTGTTGAAGAGAGGCAGGAGGGAGCTTAGCAGTGATCAGGGTCAAGGTCATGATGGGGGAACCCACAGAGACAGACCTGAGCTCACAGACTCTGGACTGACAGCTAAGGGGCGTGCATGGGACTGACCTAGGCCCTCTGCATGTGTGTGACAGTTGTGTACCTGGTCTGTTTGTGAGGCCCCTAGCAGTGAGATCAGTACCTGTCCCTGGCACTTGAGCTGGCTTTTGGGAATCCATGACTCATGCTGGGTTACCTCACCCATCCTTGATGCAGGGGGAGGAGCTTGGTCCAGCCTCAACCTAATATGCCATGCTTTGTTGACTCCCATGGGAGGCCTGAGTCTTTCTGAATGAAGACAGAGGAGGAGTGGATGAGGGTAGGGAACGGGAGGAGAGGAGGGAGGGGAAACTGTGTTTGGTATGTAAAATAAAGAAAAAATTAATAAATTATTATTATTATTGTTGTTATTATTATTATTATTATTATTATTATTATTATTATTATTTGTTGTTGTTGTTTTCTAGACAGGGTTTCTCTGTATAATTTTGGTGCCTGTCCTGGAACTCACTCTGTAGAGCAGCCTGGCCTTGAACTCACAGAGATCCAGCTGGCTCTACCTCCCGAGTGCTGGGATTAAAGGCTTGTGCCAGCACCGCCCATAAAATGATTATTTTTTATTTATTCTTCTTCCATACAATAAATCTCTATCAGAGTTTCCCCCTCCATGATCTCCTCCTCCCCCATTCCTTGATGGCTAAGGGTGTTGAACATTTCTTGTTTTTATATAAAATTTATTTTATTTTACATTCCAGCTGCAGTTTCCCCTCCCCCTCTCCTCCCACCCCTAACCCACCAAAAGCCAGTAACAGAGTTGGAGACAGCCCCTGCTCCCACTGTTAGGAGTCCCACAAGAAGACCAAGCTACACAACTGTCACATGTAAGCAGAGTGCCTAGGCCAGTCCCAGGCAGGCTCCCTGATTGTCACTCAGTCTCTGTAGCCCCCATGAGCCCAGGTTCATTGATTCCGTGAGTTTTCTTGTGGTGTCCTTGACCACCCTCGCTTCTATAATTGTTTATCCCCTCTTCTGTAGGAGTCTCCAAACTCCACCCAATGTTTGCCGTGGGTCTGCATGTTTCCACCAGTTGGTGGATGGAGCATCTCTGATGACAGTTGGGCTAGGCACCAACCTGGTCCCAGGAGAGCCAGTTCAGGTTCTGTATCGATATTGGAAGGAGCCTTGCTGGGGTCATTCTTCAGACTCCTGGAGGTTCCCTTGCACCAGGTGTTTTTCCTGACCCTGAAATGGCCCCCTTTCTAACAGTCTCTTTCAGTACTCTCCCCACTCTCTCCCCAACCTGATCCCTCAAGTTCCCACCCTACCTGCCCCTAGTCCACTCATGAAATCTCTATTTTTCTTTGCTAGGGATGTCCAGGTGTCCCCATGAACACTCTTTGTTACCTAGTCTCTTTGAGTCTGTGGATTATAGCCAGTTTCCTTCATTTTACAGCTACTATCCACTTATGAGTGAGGCCATGTCATCCTTGTCTCTCATGGTCTGGGTTCCCTCACTCACGATGACTTTTTCTAGTTCCATCCATTTGCCTTCAGACTTCCTGGTGTTCTTGTAAATACAGCACATTTTCTTTATACATTCTCGGTTGAGAGACATCTAGGTTGTTTCCAGCTTCTGGCTGTTACAAATAAAGCTGCTATGAACATAGTGGAGCAAGTGTCCTTGTAGGATGATTGAGTGCTCCTTGGGTATTTGCCCAAGAGTGGTATAGCTGGGTATTGGGATAAATTGTCTCCCAGTTTTCTGAGAAACCACCACACTGACTTCCAAAGTGGCTGCACAAGGTCACACTCCCACCAGCAATGGAGTTTACACTCCTCTCCAGGATGAGCTATCCCTTGTGTTTTTGATCAGAGCCATTCTGACAGGTGTAAGATGGAATCTAAGAGTTGTTTTGATTTGTCTTTCCTGATGGCTAAGGATGTTAAACAACTCTTTAAGTGTTTCTTGCCATTTGGGATCCTTCTGTTGAGAATTCTCTGTTTAGATCTGTACTCTATTTTTTAATTGGATTATTTGGTTAATTGATATCTAGTTTCTTAAGGTATTTATATATTTTGGAAATCAGTCCTCTGTGGGATGTGGGGTTGGTGAAATTATTTTCTCAATCAGTAGGCTGTCATATTTACAGTGTCCTTTGCCTTAAAAAAAACTTTTCAATTTCATGAGGTCCCATTTATTAATTGTTGATCTTTTTTTTAAAGTTGCCTGGTGGGCTTATCAATATTTATGGAAATACTGAAAAAATCCATTTTATTGAGAAATTCCTGGCAAGAACTGACATGGCAATATGTATTTCACTGATACAGTAAGAAAACGTCAACAAGTAAGTATCCAACTTCACAGTCTGAACATGGCATGGATACAAGTCCAAGGCAGCGGCAGAAGAGCCATAACCCACAGATTCAGATAGTACCAGACTGTCTGTTTACAGAGACCAACTACAGGAGACCCAGAACAGCTGAAGACCTTCCCACTCCAGTCTACCTTTATTAGCAACTCCTGTGTTTGATAAGTTACCAACTGGTCAGCAATACTAGCCCACTCCTGATTAACTGCTTCCATCCTCAGCCTGGATGTGGCTGTTGCCTGGCTTTCTAACCAGTCTTGGGGTAAAAGCTACTAGGTTAACAACATAGCAGTATTTGACAATTTAAGGTTTCATATTCAGTGGGGAGTACAATATATTTAACATAAGGAAACATGTATTTTCAGTGTTAAAAACCCTCCAAATAACCATCCTCCTCACTTCTACTCACGTTGACAGACAGACTTGAGTGCTGCCATTAACCACTGATATCACCTTGCCTTCCTTTTCAATGTGTTTTTATCTAACTATGATTTTAGTTGGGAGGAACCGCCATGCTTCTGTTTTATTTAATGCTTTGGATCTGAGCTCTGATTAATAACTTTCCATCCTTCATTGGACCACGAAGATGACACTGAGAGTCAATGCCCAGCACAGCTCATGTGCATCCCTCATGACGATGGATATTAGAGGAGATTAATAAATGTAATCATATAATCTGCTTTTACACAATGAAGTAATAAAATATCTTTGGTATACAATTTACAGTGTTTGGAAAGGAAAACCAGGTAAGATTCTGTCTTGTTAAAATGACTTCAAAACAAGAAAAACTACAAGTCACGTGATTCCCAATGGATATTAAATAAACTACAGAAGGATAATGGGAATTTCCAGACATGTAATCAAGTGGATGATTTTAATCATTAAGACCCTTCTATAGGGCTGGAGAGATGGCTCAGAGGTTAAGAGTGCTGACTGCTCTTCCAAAGGTCCTGAGTTCAATTCCCAGCACCCACATGGTGGCTCACAACCATCTGTAATAAGATCTGGCACCCTCTTCTGTATAAATAATAAATAAATAAAATAAATCTTAAAAAAAGAGCCTTCCATAACCCTGAACTATGTTCCACTAACTTGAAGACATGCTATAATAAACACATATTTGGTTTCTTCAGTCTTGGCTCTGTCTTATACAAAAGCAAAATCAAGGAACACTAAATTAGCATCATAATTGTCTACAGTAGAAACTATGATATACTATATCATTATTATATATATGTATATAATTCCAAAGCCAGAAACATTTGCGGAAAAAATTTAAGGGACTGGGAGATACTTTCATTTTCTACAATTTCTACAAGCAATTATGCTGCTGATCTCAACAAATTACAGAAGAAATGAGAGTCTCACAGTCAATAAGACAAAATGACAGCCTACAGAATGGGAAAAGATCTTCACCAACCCCACATGTGACAGAAGGCTGATATCCAAACTATATAAAGAACTCAAAAAGCTAGACTTCAAAATACTGAACAATCCAATTAAAAAATGGGCTACAGAGCTTAACAGAGCATTCTCAACAGAAGAATCTCAAATGGCTGAAAGACATTTAAAGAATTGGTCTACATCCTTAGTCATCAGGGAAATGCAAATCAAAACAACTCTGAGATACCATCTTTTTTTTTTTCCAAGACAGGGTTTCTCTGTGTGGCTTTCACCTTTCCTGGAAGTTGCATTGGAGACCAGGCTGGCCATGAACTCACAAAGATCCACCTGCCTCTGCCTCTCGAGTGCTGGGATTAAAGGCCTGTGCCACCATCGCCCTGAGATACAATTTCCACCTGTCAGAATGGCTAAGATCACAAACACTGAAGACAGCTTATGTTGGAGAGGATGTGGAGCAAGGGGAACACTCCTCCACTGTTGGTTGGAATGCAAACTTGTACAGCCACTCTGGAAATCAGTATGACAGTTTCTCTGAAAACTGGGAATACATCTTCCTCAAGTCCCAGCTACACCACTCTTGGGCATATACCCAAGGAATGCTCAATCTTACCACAAGGACACATGCTCAACTATGTTCATATCAGCACTATTAGTAATAGCCAGAACCTGGAGACAACCTAGATGCCCCTCAACTGAAGAATGGATAAAGAAAATGTAGCACATATATACAATGGAGTATTACTCAGCAGTAAAAACAATGAAATCAAGAAATTTGCAGCCTTGTGGTGGTGGCTCAATCCCAGCACTCTGGAGGCAGAGGCAGGCAGATCTCTCTGAGTTCGAGGCCAGCCTGAGCTACAGAGCTAGATCCAGGACAGCCTCCAAAGCTACACAGAGAAACCCTGTCTCAAAAACCAAAAAGGGGAAAAAAAGAAAAAAGAAAGAAAGAAAGAAAGAAAGAAAGAAAGAAAGAAATTTGCAGTCAAATGGATGGAACTAGAAAATATCATCCTGAGTGAGGCGATCTAGACTCAGAAGGACAAACATAGTATGTACTCACTCATAAGCGGATACTAGATGTGAGGGAAGGGATGGCCAGACTGCAACCCACAACTCCAGAGAGGCTAGCTACCAGGGAAAGACCCTAGGAGGGACACATGGATGACCCAGTGAGAGAGAAGTGGATGAGATCTACATGAGTGGACTGGGTGTGGGTGGTGGTGGTGGCAGAATTTGAGGAATGGGGGATGAGAACATAGGGAAATTGAGAGGATCTAGCTGGATCAGGGACAGAGTGGGAGGGCAGGGAGGAAGATACCATGATAGAGGAGGACATCATGAGAAAGGGAGAGGCAGGGTGCTGGGGAGGCTCTCAGGAATCCACAGGATGACCCCACCTTGCTCTCCTGGCAGTGGTCCAGAGGGTGCCTGGACTGGTCTACTCTGGTGACTGGTCTAGCAAATACCCTGACTGTCATCACGGAGCCTTTGTCCAGTGACTGATGGAGGCAGATGCAGAGATCCACAGCCAGGTGCCAGGCTGAGCTCTGGGAATCCAATTGAGAGAGGGAAGGGATTCTGCAGGCAGAAAACGTCGAGATCATGACAGGAAGAAGTACAGAGATGACCAGCCACACTATGGGAGGCCCATGAACTGTAGATTAGTGGCTGAGGAGCCCCCACGGGACTGGACTAGGCCCTCTGGATATGGAAGACGGTTGTTTGGCTCGAACGGTTTTGGGAGCACCTAGGCAGGGGGATCAGGATCCGTCCCTGGTGCACGGGCAGGCTTCTGGGAATCTGGTGCCTATGGTGTGATGCCTTGTGTGGCCTTGGTACAGTGGGAAGGGGCTTGGACCTGCCTAGGCTCAGTGTGCCCAGCTCTGCTGACTCCCCATGGGAGACCTTGATTTGGGGGATGTGGGGTGGCTAGGGAGGGAAGGCTGGGAGGTGGGAGGAGGGAGGAGGGAGGATCTGTGGGTGGTATGTAGAGTGAGTAGAAAATTTCTTGATTAAGAAAAATGGAAAAAAAAGAAATGAGAGTCTCATTCTTGATTTTAGTGTCTCACAACTTACAGTAATTCAGCAGTTTAAAATAATTACTAACCAGAAAAAAAGTAACACTAAAGCAAAAGGGGCTGGAGAGATGGCTCAGAAGTTAAGGGTACCAACTGCTTTTCCAGAAGTCCTGAGTTCAATTCCCAGCACCTGCATGGTGCCTCACAACCATCTGTAATGAGATCTGGCACCCTCTTCTGTATACATAATAAATAAGTAAATCTTTTAAAAATAAAAAGAAATGACTGCTTTTGCTCTCTTGTAGTATCAGAGTCCCTTCAACTCCCCCAGATCCCAAAGAATGTAAACACTGTAATTTGGTTGACTTTAAAGTACTGACACTTTATTTTCAACAACTGCTGATCCACATCTGCACAGCTAGCTCCCTTTCAGGACCAGGATGTGAGGCAAGGCTCTATCCCTGGGGCCATTGTATGTTAATACAGACAACACTGTTCAGATGGTGTGTTTGCCATCTCTGCACTCCAGTAGTTTTGTTCTGCAGCAGACATTGGTCTATGACTTAGGCCATTGTCCTCTCTTCCATCGCCTTTGTAGATTTCGATGACGTTACTGACTCTCCAGACCATGAGAACCACAGCTTTTGCATCCCAAGTTTAGGAGGTGCTCTGTCCATGAACCTTGAGTCAACTGCCTTCACAGCTCAGCCTTTCTTTCATGGGGCATTGCCTAACATGCTTTGACTTTGCAGTTACTTACACTGTGTCTTTTGACATCCCAGCAAAAGATGTTTAGTGTTTTATTGAAAGACCCCCAGTGGAGATCTTCCCTCAGGAGAGACCCCGAACCCAAGGAACACTCTGAAACCATCCATCAGATGCAAACAGCAAGAGGGTTTATTTGAATACACAGGTACCTGGGGCGACAAGTCTCTCAGAGGACTTGCGCGCCTTCCTAGGGTAAAGGGGACTTTTTATAGGATCCCAGGTGCAGAAGCGCGGTTACAGAAGCGAGAAGCATAGTTACAGGGTTCCCATTGGTTGATTCAAATAAGGCCAGGGTGAACTTGGGGACATCCCGGAATTTGGATGTGTGTGGCGGACCTGGCCTTGTCTAGGGCACAGTGGTGTTTTCCTAGCCCAACTGTCTATTTCCCAAGGCCAGGTGGCCTACCATAGATATCCTGTTTTGACTCAATGGTTTCTCTCCCAAGGCCGGGTGGCCGACCATAGTTATCTCTTCCCAAGGCACAGTTATGAACTCCTGTTTGGCCTTCTTCCCCTGAACCGCAGATATCCTGTTCTTTATGTTTAAGCCTTGCAAAATGGCGTTACAGCAGTCAAGCTAAAGCTATTGTAGGGGGTCTTTCATTCCCCCATTTTCTCAGGAGCCTAATGGAATCTTCCATTTTAGGATGGAGAATAAGGGGTCAGCTCCGTCTCTGACTGTCTGAGCTTCTGATATTGCTGGGTTAGGACCAAAGCCTGGACAACAGAAACCCTATCTTTGATGAATTGTACCAATCTGTTGAAGATGCATGGCCCAAACAATAAAATGAGCAGGAGGATGATTAGGGGGCCCATAATGGTGGAGACAAGGGTGGTAAACCAGGGTGACCTTTGGAACCATCCTTCAAACTATCCCTGTTGAGACTCGAATAGTTGTTGTCTCTGTTTTAATCTTTTCTTTTATATATCTCAAGTCATCTTTTTTATCATTATTTAAGCCTCTTCATCCTCAGATTTTCATAACTTGCTTTTACATATTCCGATAACTTACATTTCATAAACTCTCCTTCTTTCCAAAATATTCCTTTTATATTCTCATACCTAAAACCTTTACATCTTAGACCCCATATAAACTCTATTTATATTCAAACCTCATCCATTATACCTTAAACTATTTCCTCAGACCCAAAATATCATATATTCAAACCCTCATGACATGCCTAGGCCATCAAATTTAAACTGTTTCCTCAAATCAAAAAGTCATTTATTCAAACTTTCATCTTCATATCTCAGGGCTTTATATTTCATTTAGCTGAGGACCAAACCCAGGGCCTTGTGCTTGCTAGGCAAGTGCTCTACCATTGACCTAAATCCCCAACCCAAAATATTATTTTTTATTTCCTTCATTGAGATATCCTCTACTTGGAATTTGATACAGTTTTTTTCTCCTTATCTTAACCAACAATAATTTGTAACCAATTCTCTTAAATAATGGCAAGTATTTGTAACCCATTGAACTCAAATGACCAAAACCCATGTAAATTTTTCTTTTTCCTATGGAAACAAAAGCATAATTTTTCCAGTATATAATGTATCTTGGACTGGTAATTTAACATTTCTTTCTTTTCAAGCATATCAGGGCAGAGAAAGTTAACAAGGGTAGCTGCTGGCTGGCAGAAGAGACCTTGAAGTTATCACAGTGAAACTTGGCTTAGGAAGGAAGAGAGGGGGAGCGGTAAGCGTAGAGTGTATCCTTTGCAGCCAGTGTTCCTGAACAGCACACCTTTGATGACCTGCCAGGCATTGGGAGCTGGCTGGGGTGGGAGGTTCTGAGGCTGGGTCTCGGCTGGTGTGTCCCTCCCAATGTTGCCATTGCTGGTCACCTGACCAGAGCTGCCTCCCCCGGCCGCCACCATGGCACTGCCGGCCCCGTCTGCCTCCTGTGCCGCGCCATCTTCCCGCTCCGGGTCCCCGCCCCCATTTTCTTTGCTAGTTCCTGGTCCTCCGGGCTGTAGGGCATGGGGTCCCTGCTTGACTGTTGGTCCTGCAAGACCAGCAGCTGGTCGCCCCTGGGGGGTTGTAAGGCGACTGTCCGGGCTGTCAGATAGACCTTGAGTCCCTTACCTTCCGCCATCCAGAGGGCCTGGGTCAGCGTGACCAGCTCTGCCTTTTGGGCCGATGTTCCGGGCAATAAATCTTCTGGGGTCATGAAGTCCCAGTTCGGGCGGGTAAGGGGAAAGGCTGCATCAATGATATTAGGCAGTTGGGTAGGTCTTCCATCGTCTCCAGGAACCTGCTTCCGAGCCTCCAAGAAGACTCGCTGCTTCTCCTCCATTGTCAGGAGGGTCTGCAGCAGCTGCTGACAGTCGTCCCACGTGGGCTGGTGGGTCACTAAAATGGACTCAATCAGGTTAGTCAAGGCAACAGGGTCCCTAGAGAAAGGGGGATTATGCTGCTTCCAGTAGTCATCGCGCTTTCCTCATAGGCGACCGGCAATTGGGGAGGGAGCCGGAGTCTCTTCCTCCCACTGTCTCTGTAGAGGATGTTCGGGCTGGTCCCTCCGGTGCCGCCGAGGGGGGCGCTGTGGCCTCTGTGAGCGCGGGCTGAGGGCAGTGGAGGCGGGTGGGGAGGTGGATCGCGGGGGAGCCGGGGGCCGGGGCCGGGAAAGGCTGGAGCGCTTCTGAGCCGCAGCGGGCGCCGCCACCGTTCCTCAGCGGCCGCTGCCTCCCACTCACGCCGGCCCGGCTCGCATTCCTTCAGTGGCGGCAGCGGGCGGCGGGCGGGTGGCACGCGGTGGCAAGGGGGGGACCGGAGGGGGGGCACTGGCACTCCCGCTGCGGCCGCTCCTCTCTGCGAGGTGCGGCACGAGTGCGCAGAGCCCGAACAGACAGGCGTAGAGGGTCGCGGGCCCCGCCGCCACCATCCTTCTTGCTGGCCGGTTGGGACGCCCTGAATTGTCGCCTGCTCCTGGGCGCCCCTTCCCTTCTCCCTCGTTGTTGGCTTGTGCTTTCATGTCTGACCAGTGGTCAAGCGTGAGGCTCAAGGGGGTGGTGACAGTCTGTCCCATGTTTCTAGGAGGAGAACAGTTAAACAGAAAATGAAGAACGACAGACAATCGCAAACAAGACTGACACGCGCTGCGCGGCTTCGGCTCCAAACCGAGAGCAAAAACTCAGGAGGAGACTGCTGCGAGGGTCCGGATCCCTCGTCTCCAACCAACACCACGTATCCCTCGAATTCGTGAGTGGCCCCGAAAAACCATGCCCCTGAGGGGACTTCAGACACCCGTGGAACGTCTTCCAAGGTTACGGTGGGCGAAGTCCGAGCTCGTCAGCTCCTCCAGCCCCCACCGCCACAGACAGATTATCAGATGCGCGCAGACAGACAGACAACACTCAGACAGGACAGGGATGACATATAGTGAGGCCGGCCGGCTTACCTCCTGATGGTGGGTCGGTGGTCCCAGGGAGGGGTCTCAATCTCGGTGGAACCTCCATATGAAAGACCCCCGCTGGAGATCTTCCCTCAGGAGAGACCCCGAACCCAAGGAACACGCTGAAACCATCCATCAGATGCAAACAGCAAGAGGGTTTATTTGAATACACAGGTACCTGGGGCGACAAGTCTCTCGGAGGACTTGCGCGCCTTCCTAGGGTAAAGGGGACTTTTTATAGGATCCCAGCGGCAGAAGCGTGGTTACAGAAGCGAGAAGCATAGTTACAGGGTTCCCATTGGTTGATTCAAATAAGGCCAGGGTGAACTTGGGGACATCCCGGAATTTGGATGTGTGTGGCTGACCTGGCCTTGTCTAGGGCACAGTGGTGTTTTCCTAGCCCAACAGTCTATTTCCCAAGGCCAGGTGGCCCACCATAGATATCCTGTTTTGACTCAATGGTTTCTCTCCCAAGGCCGGGTGGCCGACCATAGTTATCTCTCCCAAGGCACAGTTATGAACTCCTGTTTGGCCTTCTTCCCCTGAACCGCAGATATCCTGTTCTTTATGTTTAAGCCTTGCAAAATGGCGTTACAGCAGTCAAGCTAAAGCTATTGTAGGGGGTCTTTCATTATCTTTAAGTGAACTACAAACCCTGATGACTAACAGATGGATGTATACTAACAAGCCTCTTAGCCAAAAATTCTTATGAAACCCAACCATGCCAAAGCCACATTTCAGCAACAATAGCAGAAATAAAATCTAACTTGCTTGGTAGGAGTATTTGCTTACATTTATTTGATTTTCTTGAGTATTTATTAACTAATGCTTATATAGAGGAGGGCTGCTGCCTACTTTTTAAAAAAGTTACAAACACAGGACAAAACAACTTCAGAACATATTTAAAATGGCATATTTATACATTGTTCTTATTAGCTGTTGTCAGGTTTAAGAGAGACATTCAGAACTCATGATTTAGTGGAGCTACTACTGGGTGTGGCTGAACAAAGTCCTTAGCATAGCTTCTGAGCTCCCGAGTCAGAAGGTGTAGGGCCTTCTGGGAGGAGAGAGGGGCTGCCAAGGCACAGCCCATGTATTCTTTGTTTGAGAGATGTGCAGCTTCACCATGGAGGAATTCTGGGCAAGTGCAATTAATAAAACCTATCAACTGCCAAATTTCTTAATAACAGATCAGTTTAAATATACAAGAATTGTTCTGTCCATTTTTATTCTGATGTGGTATTGGACTCTGTGAGTTCAATCCATCCCATTACAATGTCTTTCATGTGAATACTTCGGAGATGTGAAGCCTTGGATTCTCAGTCTGCAGTACAAATACCTTGACATATCATTCATTTGCTATAGTGTATTTGAATATTATGCTTTTTAAAATGTCTTTAAACCACATTTGTGATTATCATTGTAGGGCCCTGGAACTCCCAAGTTGGGTAACTGCTACCCTGCTTGCCTGACCCTGATCAGATGTTCTCCTTATGCTGATTCCCTGCTGGTCTCCACCCTCCTGAATGCTTAAGGGAAGTTCCTTGTTTGTGTTTCCTGCATTTGCTGTAAACAGCTTAGATGAAAGAATGTACAACATTCAGTAGCAAACTTCTGCCCTCAGGGGTTCCTCCATTGAGCCCTAAGCCTGTATTTAAGGTTCCCTCCCTCCTTCAATAAATGGCATTTGGTATCCCCTGGCACAAATGACCCGCTGTCTTTTGTGTCTGTTTTTCCATCCACAGCCCCTCGCTGGGACATGGTAAACGGGTGGTGGTAGCCGGGGCGCTACAGCAACAAATGGAGGTCCCACCGAGATCCGAGAACGAAGGGAAGAGCTGATGGACACCCGGGTAAGTCTGGCGCCAGCAATTTAAACTAAAAAGAGACGATAAGGGTGAATTGAAATGGGTGCAGCTAGCTCACAGTTAATTGGACTGCTGAAGCAGGAAGGCACCAAAGGTAAGAAAGATCAGGATGGCTAAAGATTTAAAATGAAAAAGGAAATCTTCCCAATAGAGAAGAGGGAAGGAAAGGAAATTTCCCGTTAGAAAAGGGAGAAAATTTTAATCAAGTAAAAGGGATTTTCCCTGGTGAAAAGGGGAAAATTTTTTGAAACTAGGCCTAAAGATTTTGGGGCCCTGTAGAGGGAGGATGGAAGGAAAGAGAAAAGCCTCTTCCCAGTGGAATGGAGGAAGAAAGGGCTCTTTCCGATGTAGAAGTTTCAGGATAGCTAGAGCTCTGAACTCTTTCTGCCAGCACAGAGCAGCAGCACCTGAATTGCAGGGAGTTGGCAGCTAGGCCTCACTGCTGCTGCCTGAACAAACAAGCAAGCCCAGAGATTCAAGTTTTTCTGTCTGTTTGCTTGACTTTGGTTTAAATGTTTTTTAGTTTTCCCTCTGAGTGGGAATAATTCAATATTTAGGATCCCTTCGTGGGAAATGTTTTTTTCTGTTTTTCCCTTATGGTGGGAATAACTCATTATTAGATAAATTTAAATGGGAGTGCATGTGCCTATGGCAGACAAAGGTGCTTGTGATGGTGTGTGAGATGGCCAGGCAGGCAGGCAGGTATGCACCCTGGGTGGTGGAGCTGCAATGGAGCACAGCCCGGGCAGATGCCTGCACTAGAGCCCAAGCACCCAGGGGAGCCAGAGCCAAAGCCAAAGCTTGCACCAAGCAAGCAGAGGCCTGGAGAGGGTCAGGCGCTAAAAGTTAAATGGGCCCAACAACTTCTGGTGAAAAAAGTTTCGGGCAGGACATGGAATGCTAAGTCAATGTAGTTTGAATTTCCAGGGATATTAGTAATTTATTGCATAAAAAATATTATGTTCTTTTGATTGTCTTAATAAATGTTTAGATGAATGGTTGATTCTCATGGTAGATAAACTAAAGGAACAGAATTCATAATTTTGAACTATATATTAGGTATGCTCTTGTCTGTTGGTCATTACTGAAAAATTGGCTCTGCTCTTTAAGCTACTTTCTAGAAATTCTTGGTTTAATGCTATAGAAATATAACACCTGAAATGGATTGGGTTGTTAGCTTTTTAAATAATGTTGCTAAGATAAACGCATAAAAAATAATCTCTTACTAATAAAGAGGTTACAAAATTATTTCTCCAGTAAATAAAATACAGGTAAATTGTTTGGTCCACATTGTTAATTATTGGCGATTTACATTAATGTTTTACTTGGGATCTATAGAGAAGGATCCTCTTTTTAAGATTTTATAAACATACTCAAGAGTATTGCCTAAAGTTAACTCTTCAAATCCGATAGAGATTGTATTTAATGCTTTTATAATTGGCACATGTAAAAAGGACCATAGAAATAGAAGCTGGTGATAGAATTGCTCAATTATTATTGCTTTCATATTTTAAATGCAAAATGGTGCCTACATGTAGAACTGGAGGCTTAGAAAGTTCAGGAGAAAAGGTGTTTGACAAACAGTTATCAATGAAAAACAGCCTAAATTAAAAAATAATATGATATGGGATTGAGATTGAAAGATTATTGGATATTGGTGCTGGATATATCTAAAAATTCACAAGAATTCTGTGATGCCAACTGGCCTCTACAAGAAGTCAGGAAAATGGAGGCTGTTACAGGATCTTAGAGCTGTAAATAAAACCATGCTTCTCATGGGAGCAACACAGCCTGGTTTGCCTACACCTGTGGCAATTCCTAAACATTGGCATTTAATTGTGATTGACTTACATAAATAATTTATTGGCTGCTAAATATAAAAACTTGTTTTTGATGCCTTTTCTAAATTACAAGAGGTTCTTAGCCTGGCTAATTTACAAATAGCCCCAGAAAAGGTACAGGTATCTTTTCCTTATCATTACTTAGGTCATGAATTGTTATGCACAGGCATATGTCCACAAAAGATTCCTCTGCGTACAGATCAGCTATTTTAAATTTTAAATTGAGACACTTGCTTGTTTTCCGGCATCTGCCCCTGTTCCCCATGCGATCAGGCCACTCTCGACTTTGGGCAGCATGACAAGAGGGCTGCAGGCAGGAACGGAAGGGTGGGTGGTCGGTCTGGAAGCCCAGCACCTGGACATGGGCAGCACAGATTCAACTCAGGCGGAAAGAGAGAAGGGGTGACCAGCGTGCCAACTTACCCACCCACTCGCCCAGGGCTGCCAGTCAGGACTTCGGAGCTCTGTAGGATCCCGCAGCTCCAGAGCTGTCCCTGAGCTGCGCGCAGGAGATCCCAGCTGCCAAGCCACACTGACATGGTCCTGCTGCTGGGGTTCTGCTAGGCAAAGGCTGAGGCAGCAAGGGCCAGGGCACTGCTGCCTGGGACAGTGATGTGTGCTGGCTTGCTCTGGAGGGCAGCAGAGGTGGCCTCCAGCTGCTACTGCCCCAGCTGCTGAAGGGCTCCAGGACTCCTTCCCCTCCCTGAGCCTGCCCTCTGGCTCAGGATCTGCAGGGGGTCTCTCTCTTTCTTTCTCTCTTAATTGTTGATCTTAGTGCCTGTGCTATTGGTGTTCTGTTCAGGAAGTTTTCTCCTCTGCCAACATTGCTGAACATTTCTTTAAGTGTTTTTGTCCATTTGAAATTCTTCTGTTGAGAATTCTCTCTTTAGATCTGTACACCATTTTCTATTTGAAATGTTTGATTTGGCTGTCAGTGTTCTGTTTAGGAAGTTATCTCCTGTATTGATGTGTTCAAGGCTTTCCCCTACTTTCTATTCTGTCAGGTTCTGTGTATCTGGATTCATGTTGAGGTCTTTGAACTACTTGGACTTGGGTTTTATGCAGGATGATACATGCAGATCTATTTGCATTCTCCTACCTGCAGACATCCAGTTAGACCAGCACCAATTGTTGAAGATGCTTTCTTTTCTCCATTGTGTAGTTTTTAGCTTCTTTATAAAAATCAGGTGTCCATAGGTGTGTGTGTGTGTGTGTGTACGTCTGGGTCTTTGATTCAATTCCATTGATCAACACGTCAGTTTTTATGTCAATACCGTGCATCTTGTAGCACTAAAACTCTGTAGTAGAGCTTGAAACCAGGGATTGTGTAACCCCAGAAGTTCTTTTATTGTTCAGGATTGATTTAGCGATCCTGGGTGTGTTGTTTTCCACATAAAGTTGAGCCGTTTCTTTTCAAGGACCATAAAAAATTTGATGGGGATGGTGTTGAATCTGTAGATTGCTTTCGGTAAAATGGCCTTTTCACTATGTTAATCCTGCTGATCCATGAACATGGAAGATTTTTCCATCCTCTGATGTCTTCTTCAGTTTCTTTCTTCATAGACTTGAAGTTTCGTTGTACAAGTCTATCACTTAACTGGTTCAGTTACCACAGATATTTTATATTGTTTGTGGCTATTGTGAAGGAAATTGTTTCCCTGATTTGTTTCTCAGTGTGTTTATCATTTGTATTTATCAGTCCTACTGATTTTTTTTTTTTTAGTCAATCTTGTATCTAGCCACATCGCTGAAGGTGTTTATCAGTTGTAGGAGTTCCCCAGTAGAATTTTTGGGGTTCTCTTATGTATACCATGATATCATATGCAAATAAAGATATTTTGATTTCTTCCTTTCTTTGTTTTTCAAGACAGGGATTCTCTGTGTAGTTTTGTTACCTGTCCTGGATGTCTCTCTCTAGACCAAGCTTGCTTCAAACTCTCTGCCTGGCTCTGTCTCTTGAGTGCTGGGATTAAAGGCATGTACCATTGCCACCTGGCAACTTCTTTCTTCTTAAAGAAATTGAGAAATAAACAAAAAAATTAAAGGAAATGAGTAAATCCCTTAATGAATGTCAAGAAACCCAAGAAAAAACAAACACTTGAAGGAAACAAATAAAAATGTTCAAGCCCTGAAAATAGGGACAGAAGCAATGAAGAAAACACAAACCGAGAGAGTTCTGGAAATGGAAAATCTAGGTAAGCAAACAGGAACTACAGATGCAAGCTTCACCAACAGAATGCAAGGGATGGAAGAGAGAATCTCAGCCATTGAAGATACAATAGAAGAGATAGACACATCGGTCAAAGAAAATGTTCAATCTAAAAAATCCCTGACCCAAACATCCGGGAAATCTGGGACACTATGAAAGACCAAATCTAAGGATAATAGGAACAGAAGAAGGAGATGAAACAGTTCAAAGGCTCAGAAAATATTTCCAAACAAAATAATAGAAGAAAGTTTTCCTAACCTAAAGAAGTCTACAAAGATACAAACAGATTGGATCAGAAGAAAGTCTCCTGACCATATAATAATCAAAACACCAAACACACAGAACAAAGAAAAACTACTAAAAGCTTAAGGGGAAAAGGACAAGTAACATATGAGTGCAGACCTATTTGGATTACCGCTGCTCTCAGTGGAGACTCTAAAATCCAGGAGGGCCTGGACTAATGTGCTGCAGACTCTAAGAGACCACAGATGCCAGCCTAGACTACTAAACCCAGCAAAACTTTCAATCACCATACATGGAGAAAAAAAGATGTTTTTTAACGAAGTCAGTTTAAAATAGTATCTGTCTACAAATCCAGCCCTACAGAAGGTGCTAAAACGAAAACTCCAACATATGGGGGTTATTTACACACATGACAACCCAGGAAATAAATGAATTCACAGTAGCTAAACTAAAAATGGGAAACACACACACAAACACACATCATCACCACCACCACCACCACCAAACACCACCACAACAACAACCAAACAACAGCGATTAACAATCATTGTTCATGACATCTCTCAATATCAATGAATTCAATTCTCCAATAAAAAGACACAGACTAATGGAATGAATGCAAAAGCAGGATCCACCCTTCTGCTGCATACGAGAAACATATCTCAATACTAAAGATAGGCATAACCTCAGAGTAAAGGGTTGGAAAAACATATTTCGAGAAAATGGATTCAAGAAGCAAGCTGATGGAGCCACTGTAATACCTAACAAAGAGACTTCATCCAAAATTAATCAAAAACATAGGGAAGAACACTTCATATTCATCAAAGGAAAAATCCACCAAGATAATGTTTCAATTCTTAACATCTATGCCCTGAACACAAGGGCACCCATGTTTGTAAAAGAAACATTACATGGATAGCGGGAGACTTCAGTAGACCCCACTCTCACCGGTGGACAGGTCAACCAGACAAACACTAAACAGAGAAGTATTAGAGCTAACAGACGTCATAAACCAAATGGACCCAGCAGAAATCTACAGAACATTCTATTCAAACACAAAAGAATATACCTTCTTCTCAGCACCTCATGGAACTTATTCCAAAATTGATCACATATTCTGACACAAAATAAGTCTCAACAGATACAAGAAAATTGAAATAATCCTCTCTAAACAAACAACCACTGGTTAAAGCTGGATTTCAACAACAACAGAAAGTCTACAAACTCATGGAAAAAGAGCAACTCTCTACAGAAAGAAAGAAAGAAAGAAAGAAAGAAAGAAAGAAAGGAAGAAAGAAAGGAAGGAAGAAAGGAAGGAAGGAAGGAAGAAAGGAAGGAAGGAAGGAAGGAAGGAAGGAAGAAAGAAGAAAGAAAGAAAGAAAGAAGCAAGGGACGGAGGGAGGAAGGAAGGAAAGAAAGAAAGAAAGAAAGAAAGAAAGAAAGAAAGAAGGAAAGAAGGAAAGAAATGAAAGACTTTTCTAGAATTCAATGGAAATTAGTGTACAACATACCCAAACTTCTGGGACACAATGAAAGTGGTGCTAAGAGGAATGTTCAGAGCACTAAGTGCCTACATAGAATAATTGGAGAGATCTCATACTAGCAATTTAACAGCACACATGAACGCTCTAGAACAAAAAGAAGCAAGCACACCCAAGAGGAGTAGCGCACAAGAAATAATCAAACTGATATCTATAAAATAGAAACAAAGAGAATACAAAGAATCAATGAAATGAAGAGGTGGAACTTTGAGAAAGACAACAAGATAGACAAACCCTTATGCAAGCTAAGAAAAAGTCTCAGAGAGAATATCCAAATTAGTAAAATCAGAAATGAAAAGGGTACATAACAACAGACAACAAGGAAATCTAAGAATCATTAGGTTGTAGACAGAAGTTTCTGTCCCACCACCAACTCCCAAATGTGGTGGTATTGTATTCCCCAAAATATTGTGTGTTCCCCGAAAGAAACATATCTGGGGTCAGAGAACAGACAGCCACTAGATACAGAGGCACAAATGGTGGCTAGAAAATGGGTCAGAGCAAGCCATAGCAGAAGTTGGGCGGTGGTGGTGCACCCCTTTAATCCCAGCACTTGGGAGGCAGAGCTAGGCAGATCTCTGTGTGTTCAAGGCCACTTTAGAAACAGCTAAACATGGTGACCCCCGACTTTAATCCCAGAAACCCAGCCTTTAATCCCAAGGTGTGACGCAGAAAGTAGAAATATATATATGGCATGAAAACCAGGCACCAGTGTTAGATAAGCATTTGGCTGGTTTAGCATTCAGGCTTTGGAGCAGCATAGTTCAGCTGAGAGTCAATGGGATGAGGACTCAGAAGCTTCCAGCCTGAGGAAACAGGATCACCTGAGGAACTAGCAAGGTAAGATAGCTGTGGTTTGTTTTGCTTCTCTGATCTTCCAGCATTCACCCCAATAACTGGCCTCCGGTTTGATTTTATTAATAAGAACATCTAACCATTCCAACTACACCCAAATATCTAGCAGCAGCTTCCCAAATAGTTGACTTAGAGGTTTAAAATAAATTATAAATGATAGGCCAGTAGCTCAGGCTTATTACTAACTAGCTCTTACACATAAATTAACCCATAATTCTTATCTATTTAGACTTGTCGCATGGCACCTTTTCTCAGTGTGACATTCTTATCTTGCTTCCTCTGTGTCTGGCTGGCGACTCCTGACTCTGCCTTCCTCTTTCCAGCATTCTTACTTTGGTTTTCCTACCTAACTTTCTGCCCAGCTACTGGGCTGTTAGCTTTTTATTAACCGCCGAGAGTAATACATATTCATAGTGTAGGAAAGGATTATTTCACAGCATTAGGTCATGCTTTAAAACCCTGTCCTCCCCAAAATTGGAAAATCTAAATAAAATGGTGATTTTCTTGATAAATACCACTTGTCAAAGTAAAATCAAGATCAGATAGACAACTTAAGAAGACCTATAATCCCTACGGAAATATAAGCAGTCATTAAAAGTCTCCCAACAAAAAAAGTCCAGGGTCAGACATTTTTAGCCCAGAATTCTACCACAGTAGCAGCCGGGCGGTGGCAGTGCATGTCTTTAATCCCAGCATTTGGGAGGCAGAGGCAGGCAGATCTTTGTGAGTTTGAGGCCAGCCTGGTCTACAGTGTGAGATCCAGGGCATGCAACAAAACTACACAGAGAAACCCTGTGTCGAAAAACAAAACAAAACAAACAAACAAAGATAGAAACAGAAGGAACATTGCAAAATTCATTTTATCAGGCCACAGTCACCCTGATACCCAAACCACACAAAGATTCAACTCAGAAAGTAAATTACAGATCATTTTCCCTTATGAACATAAATGCAAAAATACTTGCAAGTAAACAAACTGAAAGAAAAAACAACACATGATCATCTCTTTAGATGCTGAAAAAAGCCTTTGACAAAATCCAACACCCCTTCAAGATAAAAGTCTTGAAGCGATCAGGGATACAAGGGATAGACCTAAACATAATCAGGCAATTCACAGCACACCTACAGCCAACATCAGATTAAATGGAGAGAAACTCAAAGCAATTCCACTAAAATCAGGAAGAAGACAGGGATGTCTACTCTCTGCATGTCTGTTCACTTTGGACTGGAAGTTCCAACTAGAGAAAGCAGACAACTGAAGGAGATCAAGAGCTTACAAACTGGAAAGGAAGAAGTCAAAGACTGATGTTACAGGATCTTCAAATCTTTCCTCAGCTGTCACCCTCTGCATGACACCACACTGAACACCTATTGAAACAGTGTCCTTAGGGCAAGGCGGATGGCTGAGACACTGAGAACACCTTCTATTCCTGCCAAGAACCAAGTTCAGTTCCCAGCATCCACACTCAGGGCATCTGACACCCTCTTTTGACCTCCAGGAGCCCTGAACTCACCTGGCCACACCCACTGGATGCCACACATCCACTGTGGTGGATTCTGAGAGAAATGTCCCCATAGTGCTGGGTAGTTGAACTTTCTTCCCTACTTGGTGGTGCTATTTGGGGAGGTAGAGGTTTAAGAGGTGTGGCCTGCTGGAGGAAGTGTGTTACTGGGGGAGGGAGGGGCTGTGAGAGTAAAAAGTTCCATCTGCCTCAACATTGCTCTCTCTGCTTCCTGTTTGCCCCTGAGGAAGTGAGCTCTCAGCTTCCCGCTCCCCACCATGCCTGCGGCTGTTGCTCAGCTTACTTGCCGTGATGCACTCTTATCCACGGAGCTGTAGCCGAGAGAAACTCTTCTAAATGTTGCTTTGGTCTTGGTGTTTGAACAGCAACAGAACAGTAATTAACACAAAACATAATTAAAATAAATAACTTTTGAGATGGTGTCACTATGTAGACCAGGCTAGACTTGAACTCACAGGTATCCTCCTGCCTCCAATTTGAAAGGGCTAGGAATAAAGCATGTATGTGCCAGCATGCCACACTAAAAGCTATTAATATATTTAAAAAAACAACAGCTCTCTGCCCCGTTCCTCTCACTCTGGACACCTTCCCTTCTGCCCTCCACCTCCCGAGATAACCTGCCCTTGTTTATTCCCTTACACTGTATCACAGGCATCTTCCCACCACAGCGCTTGCTTCAGGAGACCAGCAACACTGTATCACTTCGTAGTGTGTCTTAGAAACAGGACTTCCTTTCTTTGGCCTCCTGAAATTCATTTAGCTCCTTTTGAAGATACCTTAAAATTTGTGAGCCTGAATGTAGCCGTTATGAGACCATTAGTTCTGCTCCTTGTGAGCTGCCTGTTTTTTCTTTATGGTTCTTAGTTGTTCTTTTGTAGAGCTGCCAGCTTAAGTCATGCTGGGATCAAGAAAAATGGGCCTCATGACAATGGATACCCACATGCTCCATAAGAGAATTTCACATCGCTACTACCGTTGTTGCTGTTATAACAGTGAAGACCACTGCTACTACTGTTTCTGGGATTGCCATTTCATAATTGGTTACTACAGCTAGCACAGTGGAGACCCTGGCAGCAAAAGTAGCTACCACAGTCAATTAATCTTTCATTCTATTGGGCATGACAAATTGAAATCAATAGTTATATACATTCCAATTGGCTTTGAAAGTTATAAATTTACAAACTCAAGTTCCCTTTGCTCTCAGGATACCATCTTACAAGGACTCCAATTTGCAGTAAGGCTCATTGAAGAAGGGAATGGCTCAATTGCCTCTAGCCTACCGGCTATGGGTGGGTTAAGACTTCTGTTGGTCTTTTCTGTGTCGAACACACAGATTGCAAGCCCAGCACCACTTAGAGATCTTTGGCAACAGTTAACTCTGCAGCTCTCACAGGACTGAGCCTGTATGATAATGAGTATTCAGAGATGGGTAAGGTCTGGGGGGTGCTCACCAACCTAAGACACAACACCTTTGTGGCCTGGGCAGGTGCCTCCATGACAGGTAAGGTGACCTGCTGACGTCCCACACAACCTAAGTCAGAAGCTCATTTTTTTAGTAAAAGGGGGACCTGAAGGACCCAGCTCCTGGTTTGGGTAATTGTTGCATTGCTTGTTGACCTTGACCTTGATATCCTCCCTAAGTTAATTCCCTGCGAGATTCCAACCTCCTGAATGCTTCAGGGATGTTCCTGGTCTGTGTATCCAGCATATTGGGTGTTAACAGCTTAGATGCAAGGTTGTAAAATATCAGAAGCAGGGTTGGGGATTAGGTCAGTGTTAGTGCAGTTTCCTGGGGTTTGTTCCTCAGCTCAAAAAAAAAAAAAACAGAAGCGAACTTCGGCCCTCCAGGGTTTTTCCATTGTGCTGTAAGCCTCTATTTTAGACCTCTTCCCTTCTTCAATAAATGGCATTCAAAAAAAAAATGAAGAAGAGGGGGGTCAAGATCATGATGGGGAAACCCACAGAAACAGTTGACCAGTACTAGTTGGAGCTCACTGACTCTGGTCTGACAGCTTGGGAACCTGCATGGGACCGAACTAGGCATGCTTACTGTGGATGATAGTTGTGTGGTTTGATGTGTGTGTGGGGACCCTGGCAGTAGGACCAGGACTTATCCCAGGTGCATGAACTGGCTTTTTGGAGCCCATTCCCTGTGGTGGGATACCTTGCTCAACCTTGATACCATGGGGAGGGGCTAAGCTGTCCTTCAACTTGGTATGCTACACTTTTTTGACTACTCTGAGGAGTGGATGTGGGTAGAGTGGGAGGGAGGTGAGGAGGCGGGAGAAGGGGAGGGAGGGGAACTGGGGTTGGTATGTAAAATGAAAAATATCTTAATAAATAACTATTTAAAAAAAAAACGAGCCGGGCAGTGGTGGCAAACGCCTTTATTCCCAGCACTTGGAGGCAGAGGCAGGGGGAGGATGGATCTCTGTGAGTTCAAGGCCAGCCTGGACTACCAAGTGAGTTCTAGGAAAGGCGCAAAACTACACAGGGAAACCCTGTCTCGAAAAACCAAAAAAAAAAAAAAAAAAAAAAAAAGAAAGAAAGAAAGAAACAGGACTTTGATCTCACATCTGGAACAGACTCTATGGGCTGATCACAATAGACACAGCTGTGTCCCCTGCATGAGGAGTGGATTTCCTCCATCACAGATGGAGACAGTGACAGCAGACCGAGGAAAACATCCATGCAGGGTCAGCTCGCTGAACCCTGAGCTCATTGGTCTCACACAAGGGCCTGGGTGTTTCAGGGGATAACAACTGAGGTGCCCACCCCAACGTGCATGTCCACTCTCCCAGCTGCATCACTGCAGTCCCCTGCACAGCTCCCAGCAGCTCCACTCAGCAGTCTCCTCTCCCTCAAGAGCTGCAGCTGGTTTAACCCTGAGAGGGAAGCGCTACATTGTGTCAGCTCCTGAACCTGTAGCTTCTTGTGTTTCCTGAGCCTCATCAGCTCCTCCTGGCTCCAGCAGGGGTGTTTCAGTCTAGAGGAAAATTCACACACTCACCTCCCTCTTCTACAGAAGCTCCCTTGATTAACACAACCTCAGGCCAAATGCTGGTGTGTGGAGTGCAGCACCAGGTCCCCTCACACTGAGATCAGGGTCACCTGAGCTTTCCCTCCAAAAATTCCTCCCTCCCTCTTGACCTGCCTTTCTGTCTTTGATCCATGATCCTAATTATATTTTTATTCATTCATCAAACATTTATTGGGTCTGAATGTCTGCTGGATCCCAGGCACTGAAGTTATCATCCCTCACAAGACAAAGATGGCAGCATTGTGACAGAGATTGTCACCTCATTGTTCTTCAAACATCTCAGCTAAACTCCTGGAGCTCCTGACTCGAGTTCACAAAGCTAGAAGAGAAAACAGAAGGGTCTGGATGAAAACCAGAGCAGGGGTGAAATCATTTCATCTCTGATGTTCCCACAATCTCTTTTTTAAAGATTCATTAATTTTATGTCTATGAGTGTCTCTTGCCTGTATGTTTTTGTACCATGTGCCTATCTGGTGACCACAGGAGCACTGGAAGTGTGTGTGGATGGTTTGAGTCAAGGTGTGGGTGCTGGGGTTCGAACCCGGGTCCTCTGCAAGAGCAGCAAGTGCTGTCAACCCCTGAGCCATCTCAACGATCCCTGGACAACTTCTTTTTTTAAAATTTTTTTCCAGAGCTGAGGACTGAACCCAGGGCCTTGCGCTTGCTAGGCAAGCCCTCTACCACTGAGCTAAATCCCCAACCCCTGGACCACTTCTTTTAAATACACTAAAATCTCCAGCAAACTCAGCCTGTAAATACCTGAGTCACCACTGGAGGCAGCACGAGGATTCCCAGAGCCAGGGAGGGAGAGGGGACCTTGGGCAGACACAGCTCCAACAGGACAGATCTGAGATGATGAGACCCTGTGGATCCCTCCTCACTGCCCATCCTACAACCCAAGTTAGATTCTGAAAGATGGAAAGAAGGAGAGAACCTCCAGACAGGGGCCTGGAAGGAGGCAGGAGCTCAGGAGACTGAAGTTCATGTTCTCAGCCCACAGTCACCTGAGTACAGTGGCTTAGTTGGGACTTGGGGAACAAGGATGGACAAAAACCTCTTAATGCTGTCACTCAGGGACCCCAAAAGGGGATGAGACAGGCACCACTCACAGGAACAAGAACAGGCCTAGTCCTCCACACAAACTAAAAAGACAAGAAATAAACAGAGAAATGGGGTGAAGAGCCATGGTGAGGTCAGAGCCCAGGCTGACCTGTCACAGCAGTCCTGGCTGCTCACAGTCCTGGGGACAGGACAAGGCTCTGTCATCCCAGTGTCCCTGTGATCACAGACTCTCAGCATGTGGTTCAAGTGATGAAGAGAACAGGCCAGGAGGTGACACAGCTGAGGAGTGACCATGTTACAGCCAACAATGGACTGAGCTCCACCCGGCACAGCTCTGATCACACTCAGCTCCCACAGCCTCATCTTGTCCACCAGATACACAGCAAAAAGAACACAGATTCTGGAAGGTTCTCCATGATGCCATGTATTTCCTCCAAAGTTCTAAGTATTTCAATCATTTAATTTACCCGCCAATCCACCTGTCAGATCAAGGACATGAACAAGCAAGTTGACATTCAGATTCTTATTTTAAGTGGGGAGTCAGGGGCTGCAGCTCAGGGCAGCATGGAGGTGACAGAATGCAGATGTCCTCTCCTGTCTGCAGGACCAGGAGGTTGGCTGTGGAAGGGAATATAACTGCACGGACAGGGTCCTGGTGTGCAGGGGTGGCTGGGCTCCCAGGTCTTCACATTGAGCTCCTAGGGTCACAGGGAACATCAGACTTGTTGCTGAGAGTGAACTGAGGGGCTCAGGATGTCACAGGAGACACCTGAGCACATCTCTGTCACTCTGTCAGGCCGGGCAGCTGTCTTCATGCTACAAACAAGTCATGAACAATCACTGTGAAGACAACATCCCAACAACCCACCACTCACTCAGAGGGGATTCTGGGAGTCCCTGAACCCCAATCATGTCCACTTGGCCCCTCCTCAATTCATAACCCAGAGTGTCACCTTTACAGTCTGGGAGAGACACATCAGAGCTCTGGGCACTGTCCCTGCCTGGGGTAAAATTACATATAGTCACAGGAAGGTGAAAACATGGCCTCTAGAAGATTTCACTGTAGGAGTATTATGGGTTGGCATACTCCAGCTTCACCCCCTGGGCCTCAGGGACAATCCTGCTCCCCACACTTACCTGGAGCTGGAGTATAGATCCCTCCCTTTCCACCTGTGAGAAGAAAAGCTGTGAGAGACAGGGAAGACCCCAACCCTAGGAAGGTTCCAGAACTGACAGCAGACCCAGGTCAGAGACAGGAGCAATGAGGGCTGTGGATGTTCCCCTTAATGAGGCAGAGCACACTTCTGAAAGGGGCTGAGAGAGAACCAGACCCTGTCCTTTCCTACCTGTGATTCTCCTCCTCCTCCTCACAACAGCCACCACAGCTCCAATGATGGCCGCAGCTCCGAGGAGACCCAGGACAGCAATGATTGCCACGATGGGGACAGTGGACTGAGGAGGCTCTGGAAGGGAAGGACAGGAGGGGAAGGTGAGGGTCATGACCCCAGCTCTCAGCCCTGACCCTGCTCAGGGTCTACAGAAGACTCCAGCTTTCCCTGACCCCAGCTCTGCACCCACAACCTCCTTACCCCATCTCAGGGTGAGGGGTTGTGTCAGCCCCTCATGGTCCACATGGCATGTGTATTTCTGCTCCTCCCCAGAAGACACCACCACAGCTGCCCATGTCTGGAAGGTTCCATCCCCAGAAGGTCTGGTCTCCACCAGCTCCATGTCCTGAATCAGATCCTGCCCATCCCTCTGCCAGGTCACAGAGATCTCAGCAGGGTAGAATCCCAGGGCCCAGCACCTCAGGGTGCCATCTCCTGTCAGTATGGGGTGATGGGTCACATGTGCCTTTGGGGGATCTGTGTGGAAGATTTAAGAAATCCCACATTTAACAAGATAAACTGAAATCCTCAAAGACAAACTTAAACCAATGATGACACTAAACTGTGTCTGTTTGGACAATTCTGTCATCACACTAGTGACCTCAGGTAGAGCTGGCCCCCTCATCACAGAAGTGCACATTTTCCTGGGGGGACTCAGTAGCTGAGAGAGAATCCACATGAGCCAGCAGGTCAACAGGGCCTTCCTCATGTGATGTTCTATAGCATAAGGTAGGTGGTAAAAGATGAGAAGGAATGGAAAATAATGAATATGTTATTAATTCATATAAAAATAAGAAATCAGGTACAAGAGCTACATGAAGGATGTTACCAATTACTGCTGTCAACATTGAGGCACAACCACTGAGGCCATCTTGCTGACCAGCTGTAACTGTCTGTCCAAGTGAACAGCCATCACCTAAGTGTGCAGCACACAGGTGGTGAAGCTCTGACACTCAGCCAGAGAAAATGACGCCCCAAGCCCTGCCTCTGGGGGACAAGATACAAGGTATAGTCACCAGGACCCCTGGAAGTGTGCAGTGGGGCCCAGTGCAGCACTCACTGGGACACAGCGGTGCTCACAGGGGTGTGTGGATCTTCCATCACTCCTGTCCTGGAACTGCAGAAGACCCGTCTCTGAGGAAGTTCAATTCCTAATCCACTGGGGAACACTGTGACTTGTTGGGGCAGAGGGAGAGCAGGAGGGCTCTGGATGTTAATATGACAGGAAATAGTCTAAGCTCACAGGAACCTTTCTGGTTTAAAGGAAACCCTGATGTGTCTAAGTATCCACGTTAGCAGTTCCCCCTGGCTCCTGTGGAGACTGATACTAATAACTGGAGGGGAGAGAGAGAAGCAATATCACCCCAGTGAGGGGAAAAAACCTGACTAAAGCAAAATGAAAACTTCAAAAACAAAAACAAAAACAAAAACCAAGAGAAAAAGAAAAGTGCGAGGAGGTGGTGGCACACATCTTTAATCCCAGCTCTCAGGAGGCAGAGCCAGGCTGATCTCTGTGAGTTTGAGGCCAGCCTGGTCTACAGAGTGAGTTCCAGGAAAGGCTCAAAGCTAGAGAAACGCTGTCTAGAAAAACAAAACAAAACAAAACAAAACAAAACAAACGTAAATGAAAGAAAGTAAAGAAACACACACACACACACAATTTAGTATTTGTCCAGGGTACTCCATCAGTGCTCACGTGACCATTCTGTGAATAGACGGAATTGGGGTGCAGAAGGGATGACCTCACCCACAGGAACCTGGGAGAATGCATCTTTGCAAAGTTCTAGAAACTGGTGAACCAGCCCAGGGCGTCCTGTCTCCCATCAGGTAAAGGAGACTCCCTGTCCTGTCGTGTAAGGCTGACACACTCAGACGACAGGACTCAGTTTCCACAGACCCTGGTGTGGGCAGAGACCCCGGCCTGGGAGCGGCCATGGATGACAGAGGCTGCAGGAGACCCAGGGACACTGTCTGCCCTGAGACAGGGGCATGACCCCAACTGAGAGCTTTCTTCTTCCTCAGGACTGAGCCCAGCCCGAGGCAGAGGGAGGAGCTGCCCGCGGCCCTGCACCTGTGCGCTGCAGCGTGTCCTTCCCGATCTCCAGGTGTCTGCGCAGCCACTCCACGCACTCGCCCTCCAGGTAGGCCCTGTCTCCCTGCAGCACCAGCCTGCTCCCACTTGCGCTGGGTGATCTGCGCCGCCGTGTCCACCACTGTCGACGTCGTCAGGTAGGCGTTCAGGGCGATGTAATCGCGGCCCTCGTAGGCGTACTGACTGTACCCGCGGAGGAGGCGCCCGTCCGACCCCACGTCACAGCCAGACATCCGCTGGATGGTGTGCGAGGCTGCGTGGATCCCGCGGTCAGCCCCGCCCACCCGAGGACTCTTCTAAACCAAAAGGGAAACCGAGTCCCCGTCCCCCACTCTCCTCCCGAACCTCGGACCCGGGACCCGGGGCGACTCCGGCCCCGACGTAGGGACGTGCAGGGGTCGTGACCTCCACCCGCGGTCACTCACCGCCCTCGCTCTGGTTGTAGTAGCCGAGCAGTGTCCTCAGGTTCCCTCGGTAAACCTGCTCGTTGTCCTTGGCGTTCCGTGTCTCCCTCTCCCAGTACTCCGGCCCCTCCTGCTCCACCCACGGCGCCCGCGGCTCCATCCTCGGAGTCTCCACGTCGCTGTCGAAGCGCACGAACTGTGTGTCGTCCACGTAACCGACGGTGATGTACCGGGGCTCCCCGCGGCCGGGCCGGGACACGATGGTGTGGAAATACCGCAGCGAGTGCGAGCCTGGGGGCGGCGCGCAGTGAGACCCCGACCCTCCTCCGGGACCCGGGCGGGTGCGTGGCCGGGAGGGGAGCGGGGAGCGGGGCTCGGGACGCGGGTGGAGAAGGGCGGGAGGGTCTGGCCGGGCGACGCGGGGCCGCGGCTTCCCCGGGGCCGCCCCCGCCCTCCCGGCAGGGTCGTGTCCCTCCGACCCCGCACTCACCCGCGCGGGTCCGGGTCGGGGCCAGGGCGGCCGCCAGCAGCAGGAGCAGCGTGCGCGGGGCCACCGCCCCATCTCGGATCTGGGGAGTCTGAGTTCCGCGGGCTGCTTGGACTTTATAACCCATGACCGCGGCGACGCTGATTGGTTCTCCGCGATCTCGGCACCCAATGGGGGTGAGAACAGGGAACTTGTCATCAGTGTCCGGGCAGAAGGACCCGACACAGGTCAGGAGCTGGAGAAGTGAAACTGGGGACCTGGGGATCCCCAGCCCTGGGCTCCCACCCCAGACCTCACCGCCTGGGGACTGAGACTTTGCTGAACCCTGTGCTGTGGGACGGAGCGATGTTTGTCATGGTGTCTCTGAGCCGCCTAAGGACAACTGTCTCCTCGGTTAGTCAGGATGAAACCTAAGAGCATGGAGCTTCCAGGGAAAACATTGGCTCATGGAAGTTGGCTCATGGAAGCAGTTGCTGTTGTTGACACATCATTGGGAGGGGACTGGAGTTTTAACAGCTCTGGTCAAGCACTTTTGAGACACTGTTTGTTATGACTCCGTTCCTACTCACCTCTGTTTTCACTTTCTACCTTAGTTATTTGTGGCTGTGATTTAAAGACATCAAGTCAAAATCCATAGAAAGAAAAAATTTATAAATTTAATTTTTCTCCACACTACTGAACAGGGATGAAACCTCAAATCCCCAGTGTGTACCTCTGCCATGAGAATTTCCCTCTGCCCAGTGTCCACACTGCACAGGCATTAGGAACTCAGGAGCCACTTTGGTTATCAGATCCAGGGTCCCACAGGCCTGTGACATTCATCTCCCTGATCTCATCAGCTCCTAAAGTGTGAGTGAAGGTCATAGCTAGTCTATCTCTGTCCTGCCAGTCTGCTTCCAAATCAGACATGGAGACTTATTAATTATGAAAGCTCACTTGATAGCTTAGGCTTGTTTCTAATTAATTCTTATAACTTAAATTCACCCATATATTTTAATCTACATTCTTTTTTTCTGGCTTGGTTCCCTTTACCTTGTAAAGCCCATGAATGCTGCTTGCTCTGCATCCTTAGCTTCTCCTATATGTTATGCTTCCTCAACGTCTCCTGATGACTCTGCCCTTCTTCTTCCCAGAGTCCTCTGAGCTGGAAATCCTCACTAGCTATTGGCTGTTCAGCTTTCTATTAAACCAATGAGAGTGATGCTTCTTCACAGAGTATGAAAAGATTATTTCACAACTTTTCCTCCTTTTGTGGAAATTAAGAGGAAAGGTTTTAACTCTAAGAATGCAATATACATACAATAGAACCAATTACCAAGTAAGAAATACATTTACAATGTCCTCTCCATTGATATTTGGCAAATTTAGAGGAAAACATTCCATTATCTATCCTGTCTTGATGAATCCAAAGTTTTGTACCTAATTTACTTTCTATCAAGACTAAGGAAAACTGTAAGTATAACTATCTAGTCTGCAACTCTGTCAGAGACCTGAGAAGGATATAATATTACCTGAGTAAACAGAAAGTTCTGAGCAAGCAACTTCCAAAATTGTGAAATGACAGAGACACCTGGCTGCCTGGTCAGTCACCCCAGGGTTCATCTGTAATGATAGGACATCTGTCTTCAGCCTACAGACCCAGATTTTCTGACAGACTTTTCTGTGAAGTAGGAATTTTGAAAGACTGTCCAACCTTGTCTTGGCAAAGTTCAGCAATCTTTCCTTTGTGTCCTGCTTGTCCAATTTGTACCACATGCTGTCAGTAGTTAAGACCAGTTTCTTGCTGAAATGGCTACTCTTGCTCTAGGTGGAAGTTTCTGTGTCCAGCCAACAACTTTCAAATACTCGGCAGGTGCTTTCCAGATAATTGATTCAGAGGCGTAATATTACTTATGAATGCTTGACCAGAAGCTCAGGCTTATTACTAACTAGCTCTTAAATTTAAATTAACCCATAATTCTTATCTATGTTCAGCCACGTGACTTGGCACCTTGTCTCATTCCTACATTCTCATCTTGCTTTCTCTGCATCTGGTTGGTGAGTCCTTGACTCCACCTTTCCTCTTCACAGAATTCTCCTAGTCTGCCCACCCTGCCAATACTTACTGCCCGGCTGCTGGCCAATCAAGATTTTATTAAATCAATCAAGTAACAAATCTTTACAGTGTACAAGAGCATTATCCCATAGCTCTTGAAAGCAAACTCTATATGGGGTTTCTTTGATACCCATCATCTTCTCTGAAGTGAATTGCTTCTCTCAGGAGCAGATGTGTCTCATTGTCATGAAAAGCATTATGTTATTATAACATTTTAAATGTCATATTCTGTAGGTCTTGAAGTGTTTGAAGATCACCTATCTATATAAATATGTATGACCTTGAAAGCATGCCTACCATGACCATAAGTTTGATTGTTACAGATGACTAAGTTAAGGCATTCCTAAAGTATATAGGTTGGTTTAATTCAGGAGTCCCTTCCACAATCCAGTGTCTCTCAGCAGCTGCAGTTTGTTCATTAGCAATAAAAAAATTCAAAATTAATAAAGTACCATAAGACTCCTTGTGTTCTAATATTTCCCATCTTTACATGGCTTATTCTTTTTTTTATTACTTCTCCCTTTAAAGACTTTAGACTTTAAAACTGCTTATATTTTATGACTGTAGTCCTTTCTTTATTTTTCTTAAACTTATGCATATTGTTAAACACACTGTAACCTATTTAGAGGATTTGTCTGTCTGAACCTGGTTTACTGTGTGTCTGTAACCTTTTCTGTCTGCATGAGCAAAACCTTAAACCACCGAGTAGCTTAGCTCATGGTTCGCTGGTAGCTCCAGCCTGCATGCAGTGTCCACGAAATGCATTTCTGTACCATGTGAGAGACTGCAGGACTAGGAAGCTGTGTTTGGCTCCATTTTTGTATGTTTGGAAACTTTTCTTAAGCTGTCTCAGGTCTTATGTAGAAATATGTGCCTGGATGTTGGGCACCATTTGTAGTGAGTCTTTCTCTGTCCCTTCTCCCAAATCATAATATGGACACTTATTATTAATTATGGAAGCTCAGCCAATAACTTAGGCAAGTTTCTAACTAGTCCTCATAACAAATTAACTCATACACTTTAATGTCTTTTTTTGCGTTTACTATTGCTATGAGGAGATGCCATGACCATGGCAACTCTTTCTTTCTTTCTTTTTTTTTTTTTTTTTCTAGACAGGGTTTCTCTGTGTAGCTTTTGCCCCTTTCCTGGGACTCACTTGGTAGCCCAGGCTGGCCTCAAACTCACAGAGATCTGCCTGCCTCTGCATCCCAAGTGCTGGGATTAAAGGCGTGTGCCACCACTGCCCAGAGGTAATTCTAATGAAAAAAAATATTTTTTAAAATATTTATTTATTTATTATGTATACAGAAGAGGGAGCCAGATCTCATTACAAATGGTTGTGTGCCACCATGTGATTGAAGGGAATTGAACTCAGGACCTCTGCAAGAGCAGTCAGTGTGTTAACCTCTGAGCCATCTCTCCAGCCATAAAGAAAACATTTAATTAAGGGATGCTTACTTACAGTTTCAGAGGTTCAGTCCACTATGATCATGAACGGGAGCATGGCAGCATGTTGGCAGACATAGTGCTGGAGCTGAGAGTCCTACATCTTACAGGCAACAGGAAATTGACCGGCTCTCAGATGAGAAAAAAGAGACCTCAAAGCCTGCCCTCACAATACCACACTCCCACCAACAAGGCCACACCTCCAAATAGTGCCACTCCCTTTGGGGGCCATTTTCTTTCAAACCACCACATCTATGTTCTATTTCCTTTGGTTTGTCATACAGGGTTTCTCTGTGTAGCATGGCTGTCCTGGAACTTAATCTGTAGACCAGACTGGACTCAAATTCAGAGATTCACCTGCCTGTGCCTCTTGAGTGTTGGGATTAAAGGCATGCACCGCCAGGCCTGGCTCTCTTTGTTCATGAGTCAGCTTTCCCCTGTGCAAACCTGACATGTGTGGGCCTCATGGAATCTGGTTGTTTGTCAGGCACTGTCTGGACACCCCTCAGGCCCTGGTTCCAATTGGACCTGGTGCCACTGGCTTAGTTTCCTAGCACCCTCCTTCTGTTGAGATCAGTCTCCTCAAACTTGGCCTTGATGGCAGCAGGTGGAGCAAGGCAGGGACTCGCATGGGCTTTTTTCCTAACATAACATTTTTATAGATTATTATGCACCCAGATCACACTCAGTTTCCAATCCTCCCAAGTATGCCCCCAGCCCTTGTGATCTCACCCCCCCAAAAAAAGAAGAAAGAAAAGAAAGAAGAAAGAAAGTTCAATTTGTGTTGTACATATGCTCACCCAAGCATGATCAAACTTGTTGTAGTAGATATTTAAGGTGTTTTGCTTTTGTTTATGTTGCATTTGTTTAACTCTGTGAAGCTGTGTTACTGTGCCTGTGTCAAACACCTGATGGTCTAATAAAGAGCTGAACGGCCAATAGTGAGGCAGGAGAGAAAAACAGGCAAGACTGGCAGTGAGAGAAGACAAATAGAAGGAGAAATCCCGGAGGAGATCTAGGAGCCAGAGAGGAGGAGGACAACATCGTGAGCCAGCTACCTAGCTGTACAGCAAGCCACAGAGTAAGAGTAAGATTTACAGAGTTAAGAGAATGAGAAAACCCCACAGGTAAAGGGTAGACAGGGATAATTTAAGAAAAGCTGGCAAGAAACAAGCCAAACTAAGGCTGAACATTTATATTTATGAATAGGCTTCTGTTTGTTATTTATTTGGGAGCTAGGTGGCAGGCTTCCCCAAAGAGTAAAAACCCCAACAACATTTTGGTGTACCAACATGGAGCTTGAATTTTCATAGTGCCTGAGAAAGCTTTGAAGAAAAAAAAGAAAGGACATGGGTCCTTTAAGAGTTTCTGCCTGTTGTCAAGCTCTTGAGCAGCTAGTATTTTTTTTAAAGGGTAGAGGAACCCTTTGCTCCTTTTTCTTTTTCTTTTTTAATTTTTTTTTTATGTTCATTGGTGTTTTGCCATGGTGTTGGGTCCCCTGGAACTGGAGTTACAGACAGTTTTGAGCTGCCCTATGGGTGCTGGGATTTGAACCCGGGTCCTCTGGAATAGCAGTCGGTGCTCTTAACCACTGAGCCATCTCTCCAGCCCAAGCAGCTAGTATTTTAAGTAGGAACAAAAACTAAGTGAAAATGCCTGCCCCAGTGCAAGCACAGGCGTTCTTGAACTCTAGAGGGTTGAATGAAATTCTCAATCAAACCTCTGACCAGGCTGAGAGCCTTAGGCTTGGCTCTAAGGACCTGAGAAGTGGGCAGAGCCAGCTGAGAGCCACATGAGGAGGATCTAGGTGTAGATTAGCCACTTCAAAGTTTGCTCATGTCCAGAAAGACTAGAGATTCACAGCAGAAGAGATCCAGACAGAATAACCTCGAAACAGGTTCCAGTGTGTTTAACAGGTATGTAGACTTAAGAAAAGACAAATGGTATAATCATAGAAAGAACATGAGTCGTTTATAAAATAAAGTCTTTAAAGAGTGTAAAAGAAAAAAAACCACATTACACAGGAAATACACAGGGCCCAGATCCTGTATGTTATTGTGTTGATTTTGAATTTTCTGATTGTTGAAAAGCAAAGGACAGCTGCAAAGAGACCCAGAATTGAAAGAAGGACTGTTGAAATAAATCAGCCTGTATTCCTTAGGAAAGCCTTAAATCTTTTTAAAAGTGAAAAAATATATTTGTGAAGTGGAAATCAAACCTGCTTTGAAGTTTTGTTCCCACAGGAGATGAGAGGTTGTGGATTCCTTCAGGGTTAATATGGATCAGGTGTGATCAGGGGAGACCTCCTGAATCTTGACAGATGATATCTATCAGCAAAGGTTACTGCTGGTTTTCCCAGGACTTGGTCATTATCTCAACATTTTCTCAGGGACCCCAAAAAATGATTTTACCCAAAAGACAGCATGAACCATTTAGAGAAAACTATGCCTATATTCCCAAGAGTGGGGGTGGTATAGTGATCTTTCATTATTTGGTGGGGTATGGATGTGTGTTATCATTTAGGGGATATAGGAATGATAGGATGGATGGGTAGATTGTTGAATCTACTTTAAGTAATGGGATAGATTATAGAATCTATTGTAAACTAAGGGACAACTTTTTTTTTTTTTTTTTTTTTTTTTTTTCCTGAGACAGGGTTCCTCTGTGTAGCTTTGCGCCTTTCCTGGAACTCACTCTGTAGACTAGGCTGGCCTCGAACTCACAGAGATTTCCCTGGCTCTGCCTCCCGAGTGCTGGGATTAAAGGTGTGCTCCACCACCGCCCCACAGGGACAACTATTGACCTCAATTATTTTGTAAGAATTGTTACAAATTTAAGGTAATTTTCATTACAACACAATGTATACATATATTTCTACTATTGTTTAAGGGATTTTTGTATATGGATATAAATTTAAAGTTATTTTTCATTATACTGTATATATGTTTCTACTCTTGTCTAAAGGGTATTTGTATATTGATACAAACTTAAGGTTGGTTGTTTTTTGGTTTTTGGGTTTTTTTTAACTACATATTGTATATGTGTTTCTACTGTTGTTTAAGGTATTGTCCCTAAGCAGTTCATTTAAAAACATAAGGCAAAGTTTTAGTTTTTGAAGCTGTTACTAGAAATTATATAGGACCATCAGAAACGTGTCAGTAGTTAGTCATTTATAACAATCAAATTTGTAGATATGTCTTACATAGATGGTCTTCAAATATTTCAAAGACCTATAGAATATGGCATTTAAAATGTTTTGTTAATTTGAAGATTTTTATGACAATGAGACACATCTGCTCCTGGAAACACCAATTTGCTTCTGAAAATATGATAGGCACTGTAGAAACTCCTTATGGACTTTGCTTCCATTGTGGCAAGGTTCACTGGGCAAGGAAATTGCTCTCGGTTTTGACTGCAGACAATGTGCTGTGCAGACTGGACATGCAGGACACACAGGAAAAAGACTATTGAACTTTGCCAAAACAAGGCAAGACAGTTCTGCAAATTCTTGCTTACAGAAGAGTCTGCCAGATATTCTGCAGGACACAGAGGAAAGCAACTGATGAACTTTGCCAATACAAGGCAGGACAGTCCTTTAAATTCCTGCTTCACTGAGAAGTTTGCCTGATACTCTAGGCCTATAGGCTAAAGATGGTGCCCCAACATTGCAGAGGAACTTTGGGTGACTGTCCAGGCAGGCAGATTGTCCTCCCAGTTGCCCTTTCCCTCAGCCCCCCATCCACTCATCCTCTGTTTTCTTTCTGTCCCATAAACCTTGTGCATGTGTAAAGAACATGTGGAATTACACTGGGTAAGCTGTCAGTATGAGCTCATGTGTCAGTCTGCTTCTGCTTTTCCCACACAGGCCTCAGTGTCCCCAGTGTGGGGACACAGCCTGTCCTGAAGGAGGAGGCTCACCAGCACCTCTGTCCCACAGCAGCAGGAAGCTGTGCAGAAAGCAGGTTAGTGTCTCAGATCATCCTTCTCCTCATGTGACCTGTGACATCAGCCTCTCAGCTTGGATTTGGTTCACCAATTCCAAAGGTTTTAGGTTTTTCTGAGAGCCCCATGTGGGTGCTGTGTCCATGGAGACCATAAGAGGGCGCAGGTTCCTAGAGCTGGAGTTCAGGGCAGATGTGAGCCACACATTCACACACAGACATGGTGCTGGGATCACAACAATCATCCATCTTTTCTTTCCAGCCCCTTCAAGATATTTTTAAATGCCATTTAACCCTCCTGCACTGGACACCAACAACTGACACATCAGCTGAGGGAATGAGACCATGACAAGCTGCAAAGTCACATGTAAAGGAGGTGGACAATGTCATGAAGGTCACCTGGTTGACTTAAGGAGATGGATCCCAACTTTTGCCCTATTAGTATGTCTAGAAAAGGCTGAGGTTTTTTGTTTTGTTTTGCTTTGGTTTTTTTGGTTTCTTTGTTGTTGTTGTTATTTCCAGACAACGTTTCTTTGTAAAGCACTGACTGTTCTGGAACTCACTCTGTAGACCAGGCTGACCTCAAACTCAGAGATCTGCCTCTACTTTCCAGTGCTGGGATTATAGGGTGTGCCACCACCACTGCTAAGGCTACATTTTATGACTGTCTTAATCAGTGTTCTGTTGCTGTGAAGTGACACCATTGTTGGTGTCCTCAGTTACACGGAATGATCAAGAAAGAGGTCTCTCCAAGATGAATTTTAGACTCTGCAGCAGGAATGTCCAGCCTCTGACTGACAGAACTTCCAACAGCTGTGCCTAAGCATATTTATTGATTGATACACAAAAGTTGTTTTTTGGGCAAAACAAGTTCCTCATACCAAAGTCCCTGATCTAATCTGTATGTTCATGAAGGAAAACAGCACACACCTGCAACTTTAGTCCTTATTTAGTCCATTTGCAATACTCAGTAATGCAAGATGCTCCAGTTGTGCCAGGACTGACTTGTGACCAAAGTCATGCAAATGTTGTAAAGCTCCTTTAGAAAACAATCTAGCTGGGCGGTGGTGGCACACGCCTGTAATCCCAGCACTCGGGAGGCAGATGCAGGTGGATCTCTGTGAGTTAAAGGCCAGCCTGGTCTACAGAGCTAGTCCAGGACAGGCTCCAAAGCTACAGAGAAACCCTGTCTCGAAAAACAAAAACAAAAAGAAAACACTCTATAGCTAACAATCACTGTTTTGTTTTGTTCTTTTCTTTTCTTTTCTATTTTTTTAAGCTGAGGATCGAACCCAGGGCCACTGAACTAAATCCCCAACCCAACAATCACTGTTTCCTACAATGATTTCTTCAAGGTCTAAGTACTTCCAGAAAACAGCTGTTTCATTCTAATGTTTACCATAGACACTATTCTTCTACCAGATATCCTGCTATACCCCATGACCATTGCAACCTTTTTTGTTTGTTTGTTTGTTTTTTTTTGTTTTTCGAGACAGGGTTTCACTGTGCAGCTTTGGGCTTTTCCTGGATCTCGCTCTGTAGACCAGGCTGGCCTCAAACTCACAAAGATCCACCTGGCTCTGCCTCCCAAGTGCTGGGATTAAAGGTGTGTGCCACCAACACCTGGCTAAAAGAAAGCTTTTAATTGGGGCTTCCTTGCAATTTGAGAGGTTTAGTCCATGAGTCTCATGGCAGGGAGCATGGAGGCACATGGGCATCAAGGTGCTGGAGAAGTAGCTGAGGGTTCTACATCCTGATCTCAGGCAGCAAGAAGAGACACTAACACAGACCCTGAGCCTGGCTTGAGCTTTTGAAACCCCAAAGTCCACCCCCAGAGAAACACTTCCTCCAACAAAGTCACACCCGCTGATCCTTACTCTCAAGTAGCACCACTCCCTAATGACCAAGCATCCAAATCTAGGAGCCTATGGGGGCCATTCCTATTTAAACCGCCACAAAACTAACAAATGTGGTAGGAGATCTCACAGAGCATTGCACCAGGCTTGAATTCTGGGGTGTTAGCACTTGGGCTTTGAACTGCCTTTCATGGTACTACCTTTTGTTACTGTTACCTTTTGTGACTGTTACCTTTTGTGACTGTTACCTTTTGTGACTGTTACCTTTTGTGACTGTTACATTTTGTGATACTACTTTTTGTTATTGTTACCTTTTGTTTGAAGTGTTTGATTCTATCTGAGTTCTTCCTGAAGTGGTCAAGACCTTTGCAAAACTTAGTTCAAAGAGGACCTTGAAACCACGAGGTCTCATGAATGAGAATTTCTTGGGCATTTGGTTCCTCCAAACAACTCCAGATAAGAGATTCTGGTGTGTGGAAACTGACTTGCTAAGACATGTAAATTGTGGAATGATTAAAACAAAAAAAAAAAAAAGGCCTTTGGTGAAGCAACAGGCAGTTAGTTCACCAGAGGTTGGTTCCTCTGCTGCTGCTAAGCCTAAAATTCATCCTGGGGGGAGGGGGGGTTGGGAATTTAGTTCGGTGGTAGAGTGCTTGCCTAGCAAGTGCAAGGCCCTGGGTTCGAGCCTCAGCTCCACCAAAAAAAAAAAAAAATCATCCTGGAGTGACGCTAATTCTTCCATGGACCTGTGCAAAATGGAACACCACCAAATAAAACTCTTTTTTTTTGGCTGGAAACTTTAGACTTGCACCAGTGAAAACAACAAACAAACAGAAGTGTTCAAGAAGTCAGGTGGTGGCGGCACACAACTTTAATCCCAGCACTTCCAGGCAGAGGCAGGTGAGTCTCTGTGAGTTCAAGGCTGGCCTGGTCTTCAAATTGAGTTCCAGGACAGCCAGGACTGTTACACAGAAAAACTGTGTTTCAAAAAAAAAAAATTGTTCAAGAGCCAAGATGTAAAAGTTTTAAGCTAAGACCTCAAGACACAAATATTTTAAGATAAAATGTGTAATGGTCCAAATGATGTTCAATTCTATTTGTGTCTCTATGGCTTATGTGTGAATGCTTTTTGAAGTGGTTATAAATTCAGTTGTAGACATTCCTCAGTGCCTTGGGAAATTTCAACCCGAGGTCACTAAAGACAGAGGCTCCTAATGTCCTTATCCCTTATCCTTTCCTGATAAAGGGCTGTGGCTGGGCTCAGTGGCCTTCCTTAGCAAGTATCCTCTGCTGGCGATAAGATCCTTTCCTGTGTGGAGACTGCAAGGTTCTCTTAGTTTCAAACCCTGAAGGTTCATGATCTCCTTCCTCAGATGCCATATCTCCAAACAATTCCTGGACCAACTAGAATTAGATAAAAACAGAAGTTGTACAAAATACCCGGCACACGCCACCAGTAGCAGGGTGATTAGCAAGGCCATAAACACCAGCAGGTTTGTGGCATCTTACAGCCAGGGTGGTGGTCTGTGTAGGTACTTCAGCAGCACAATGCTGTTCTCTGTCTATACTGGCTCCATGGATGTCTTAGTTAGGGTTTCTATTACTGTGAAGAGACACCATGACCACGGCAACTCTTATAAAGTAAAACATGTGTTGCTGGAGACCTTCTCTCCAGCCCCTGCCAAGCCCTGTTAGTCTGACAACCCACTTATAAAATAAACACACAGACACTTATATTATTTAAACTGCTTGGCCAATAGCTACCATTGTTTGGCTCTTACTCTTATATTTAGCCCACTTCTATTAATCTGTATTTTGCCACGTGGCTCATGGCTTACAGGTAACTTACATCTTCCTTGTCCTGGCGGCAGCTGGTGGTCTACTCTCCCTTAGTCCTGCCTATACTTCCTGCCTGGCTACTGACCAATCAGTGTTTGATTTACCAATGAATCATCCACAGCAAACATGTAATTGGGACTGGCTTACACGTTCAGAGATTTAGTCCGTTATTGTCATATCAGGAAGCAAGGCAGATGCAGGCAGACATGGTTCTGGAGAAGGACTGAGGGTTCCTTCATCTTGATCTGTTCTTCTCATTGTGATGGCAAAATACACAACAACAGTAACAAGGGAGAAATTATTTATTTTGGCTCATGATTTGAGGGACAGCCCATCTGGGGACAGCAGGGTGGCAGGAGAGGTGTGAGATGTGGTGGCTGAAGTGTGAGGCAGTGGTCTCATTTCATCACAGGGGAGATGGGAGACACACATGACGGAGAGTGAGCAGATGCTGAAGGCACCAGCTAGTCACATGAAGGAGTGACCATGTGTCTATGGCTCCTACTGCTGTGGCTTTCTGTTTCCCACAGTGCACCTCATGGGGTGTGTCCTGTGATCAGCTGACTGAAGAAGAGAGGCGGCTGGATCGACAGGTTCTGCTCACTGTGCAGTCGCCATTCAGAAATGGACAGCTGCTGTATCACAGCCCATAGTGAGACAATCCTGAACAATGATGAAGGAAATCTTCACAGAGGCCAGAACTATTGGCGAGGCAAATGATTGTACATTTTTTGGCGGAGGGAACTATGGCCAGGTTTAGAAACATATTAGTATAACCGCCAATGGGAGAAATAGGAGATGCATGATGAGCCAGTTTCTCAGAATATACCCCACAATGCCAGCTGGTTACATTTCCTAACCAGCGATGACAGGATCCATGAGGAGCACATCACTAGTGCAGGGTATCCCAGCCATGTCCAGGAGCTGGTCCGAGAACAGAGTGCTCATTTTCAAGCACCCTTGGTATAGTTGTTCATATTCACAAGGATGTGAATCCCATCCCAGTGGGTGCAATCAGCTGCTTTTCCATTGCTGAGAACCAGCAGCTGCACAGGCCACAAAGCAGAGGACTCACCAGTCCCTGTCTGGTACTAAAAGCCTGTGGTCCCTGGTGAGCCAGGGGCCTTCAGCCCTCCAAGGACGTCCACAGAAGCTGGGTTCTGATGTCCCTGAAGAATGGTGGTGGCAGCTGTGACAGGTTTTTGTTTGTTTGTTTGTTTGTTTTTGTTTTTGTTTTTGGTGCAAGGGCATCTGAGCAGTTGGGAACCAAGAAATACCACAAAGTCACACCATGCAACAAACCTCACAGAAAGACTGATTGGGGAGAAACACAGAATGGTGGCTGCCTCTGACAGGGACAGAGACAGCAGATGGCCTGGTGGAGGGGAGGGCTTTTACAGGGTTTTGGAGCTTTGTGCAGTGAGCTAGTGGAAATACACAGTGTGGATGGAAGTATTGCTGTATTGCTTGACAGTCAACTTTGAGAAACATTGTTTGCCGGTGAACCCTGAGTTAATGGGGTAGGGATTATGAAGTCTTGAAGCTCAGAGACAGGCCAGGGACAGGGTGATTTTCCACTGACATGTTACTGATGGATCATCCTGACTCCATCTATTTTGTTATAAGGTCAAAACACATTCATTTCTATTTACTGCAAAATTCAAGTTTGACCATGCTTAACCTGTTTCTGGATTTGACAAACCCCCCACCTGTGGAGTTTGACTCACAGCCTGAATGTACCTTGATAAGATGTTCTGCCAAATAATTAGAAAATGTTCAGTCAAGTCCCTACATAACCAAAATTCTTCTGGGAAACCCAATCCTTGAAAAAACCCTAGACTTGCAGGGTTTTTGAACTATGTAAACGCAGCTCTCTCCTGTGTTTGAGGCTATTTCTCAAAGCATGCATTATGGAGATAGCCATGACAGACAGAAACAAACCTTTAAGAATTTAACCAAAAAACCTGGGTAATGGTCTTTACTCTTGTCCAGTAGGATTAACATTACCTACAGCAGCTACCAAAATATGATAGATGAACTCAACAGTGAGACTCATACAAGCCATGAGTGCTTGCCAGCATGGTGTGAAGGCAAGCAGGGAAAGGGAGAAGCTTTTCTCTAGACCTTTTTATCTGTGGCCACCCGAAGGAGCTCCCCATATTCAGGGTGGATCTCTCCTCTATATAACTTGATCTTGGAAGTCCCTCATGGGAATGCCCAGTGGCTTGTCTGTATGTTGGTTCCAGACTCAGTTAACACTGAAATTAGATGTCAACCATCACCAGCTTCAACATGGTCAATGCTCAGAGGTGGCTCAGGAAGAATATGACCCTTATGCAAGCAGAGAGTCCCTGTCCTCTCAGTGAGCATTCCTGAAGGCCTGAGAAAGAGATGTAGCATGTAGACTCTTGTTAACAGGGGTGCATGCAGTCTGTCAGATGCCTCCTAATCTACTGCTTCATATTTTTTGTAAAAAAAAGTTTTTCTTTATTTCTGTGTATATGGGTGTTTTGTTTGCATGCACATCTGTGCACCACATGCATGCTGTATCCAAGGAGCTCAGATCCCCAGGAACCAGAGTTACACATGATTGTTAGCCTACTACGGATGCTGGGAATCAAATTCAGGTCCTCTGAAGAGAAGCCAAGTGCTCTCAACCACCATTTTTCCAGCCCCAAGCAATTATACTCCTTATGTGTGTACTAACGAGTTTATGTCAACTGGACATACAAACTAGAGTTTTCTGAAAGGAGGGAATCTCAATTGAGAAAATGCCTCCATGAGATCCAACTGTAAGGCTTTTTCTCATTAGTGACCAATGGGGGAGGGCCCAGCCCATTATGGAAAGTTCCATCCCTGGGCTGGTGGTCCTGGGTTCTATGAGAAAGAAGGCTGAGCAAGCCATGAGAAGTTTGCCAGTAAGCAGCACCTCTCAACGACCTCTGCGAGGATTCCAGTCTCCAGGCTCCTGCCCTGTGTGAGTTCCTGCCCTGTGTGAGTTCCTGCCCTGACTTCCTTAGATGATGAACAATCCCTTTCCTCCCCACATTGCTTTTTGGTCCTGGTGTTTCCTCGCAGTGATAGAAACCCCGACTGAGACAGTGTGTCAACCCAGCTACCCATTAGATGCAGTCCTCACTTGCATTCTCTGCTGGACAAACACTGTGACCAAAAGCATCTATGAGTGGACAGGGTTTATCTGGCTTGCAGGTTGCAGCCTGTCCTTGGGGCTGGAGACAGAAACTGAAGCAGAGACCATGAGACATGCTCACTGACCATCTCTCACAGACTTCCTGGGAAAGCTGTCCCCCTTCCCCCCAGAGCTGAGGATGGAACCCAGGGCCTTGTGCTTGCTAGGCAAGCATTCTACCACTGAGCTAAATCCCCAACCCCAAAAGCTGCTTTTTGCACACCCCAGAAACATGTGACTAAGGAAGGCAGTGTCCACAAAGTGCCATCCTGTCAATCTGTACCGCACCCACTGCTTATGTCCTAGAATCCTCACTTGTAGCAGGAATCTTAAAAGTTCTTATTGGGCTGGAGAGATGGCTCAGCAGTTAAGAGCACTGGCTCTTCTTCCAGAGGTCCTGAATTCAATTCCCACCAACCACATGGTGGCACACAACCATCTGTAATGAGATTTGGTGCCCTATTCTGGAATGCAAATATGCATGTAGGGAGAACACTGTATACATAATAAATAAATAAATCTTTTTTTTAAAAAAAAGCTCTTATTAATAGAATCAAACCTGAAGCCAGGAATTGGAGTGAATGCTGGAAGATCACAGAAGCAAAACAAGCCACAGCTTCCTCACCTTGCCAGTTCTTCAGCTGATCCTGTTTCCTCAGACTGGATGCTTCTGAGTCCTCATCCAAATGGATCTCAGCTGAACTGTGCTGCTCCAAAGCCTAAACGCCAGCCAAATGCTTCTAGTTTCTGGTCCTCATGCCTTATATACCTTTCTGTTTTCTACCATCACTCTCTGGGATTAAAGGCTTGAGTCACCATGCTTGGCTGTATCCTTGAACAGATGGATTCCTGCCTCTGGAATGCTGGGATTAAAGGCATGTGCTACCACTGCCTATCCTCTATGTTTAATATTGTGGCTGTTCTGTCTCTGAATCCAGATAAGTTTATTAGGGTGTACAATATTTTAGGGAACACAGTTCCACCACACTGACTAGGGCCAGCAAGGGAATGAAGAAAGGACAGACACACAGACAATGAAGCTGGAATAAGGTGGCTTTCTCTACTGCCACTGACATGTCCACATCCTGGAACCTCCACATGTTTACAGGTACAGCAGAGAAGGGGTTAGCTAGTGTGGGAAGGAGGTCTGTATAGGTGAGACGTCTCAGCTATAAACATCCAGGAGCAGGAAGCCACAGGTGGTGATCTTTGCACACATTGATCAATAGATCGCAGACACGCAGGTGTGGACTCCAAGGGCAGCTTTGCCATCCCTCTTGAGCCAGGCTCTATTGGAATGGCCTTGTCAATGTACCATGGGCCATTAGTTCTTGGGGTCCTCAACCGGCCATACCCATGTCAAAACACACATTATCCCACTCACTCACTCACACTCACTCACCTACCTCCTCTGCTCCCTATAAATCAGCCATCAAGGAAATGCCCTCAAAATACTCACAGGCCAATCGAATGGAGGTAATTCCTCGGATGAGGCTCACTCTTCCCAGGTGAACATTGACAAGATTAGCTGTAGATGTAACTGGCTTGTTAAATAAGAAACACAGAACCAATTGCAGAGTTAAAATCCACAAGGTCAGAGCAAGAGCGGAAAACCTTACCCTTCACTGCTTCTGCTATCCTTCCTCTCTGCAAGAGAGCTACCTCTCTGTGTCCTATCTTTTTTATAGATTTTCTGTTGTTTTCTCATTGGTTGTAAACCCAGCCACATGACCTCCTTGTCACTGCCTGTCTGTACAGACCTCCAGGTCTTCTATGGTTGCTATTGAGATTAAAGGCGTGTGTCTGCCATGCTGCCTGTGTCCTTGAACACACAGAGATCTACCTAGCTCTGCCTCTCAAGTGCTGGGATTAAAGGCATGCACCACTACTGCCCAGTTTCTGCTCTGGCTTTCTCTGACCTCAAGGCAACTTTATTAACATACAAATAAAATCAGATTTCAATACAAATAAAATATAACTATATTTCCCCTTTTCTATTTTAATAAAAAGAAAAAGTTATAACTAATATAAGAAAAAGTATATACAAAAGTACAATAACTATATATACCATATATACAAACAATAAATACCTAAACAATGTCTAGTCCATTTGCATTTGACAAATTCAGAGAAACTAATTCCATTATCTATCCTATTTTGGTAAGTCCAAAATGTACCTGATTTACTTTCTATCCTAACTTATATTGCTAACGGAACTGTCTTATAACATCTTTCAAATTTATACACTTACAGCTCTTAGTGAGTTCTTCTGAAATCCTTAACAAAGATAATTATAACTATAACTAACTGATCTTCAACTCCCTCAGAGACCCAAGAAGGAAATAATACTACCTAATAAAAAATAAAAACAGGAAGTGCATGCAAGCAGCTTCCAAAAAAAAAATGTGAGTTGACAGAAACAGCCAGCTGCCTGGACAGTCACCTGAGGTTTCTCCACAGTGTTGGGGCATCATTTTCAGCCTATAAGCTTAGCGTACTCTTTTGTGAACTAGGATGTGCACAAGTTCAACAGTTTGACCTCACATTTGGTGAGAGCAGTCCATGTACCAGAAACACCTGAATTCCATTAGTGTCATGTCATGATTCAGGATTTTAAATTCTGGAAATGATTGATGTTTCTTCAATTCAGCTGTCCATTTTTCTTGGCTGTGTATATGTGGCTTCATCTTGGCATCCTGTTCTTCTCCACATCCCTCTATTAAACGCCAGTCTACTATTGAGAGGGGTGAGCTTAGTTATTCTTCAAGAATAACTGTTTCATCTGCTGTTCCATTGCACATCAGAAGCCATTGGCCCACTCCCTGTTCAGCTGCCTTTGAAGAAAAGGGCACGGTACCTTTTACAGATTTTAAAGGTCACTCACTTCAGGGATGGTGCCATATTGTCCTGGCTTCAGAAGATGCCTTTTGTTAAAGCCACAACCACACTTGTTTTGGCAAGAATTGGTAGTCCTTGGTTTCATGTCCTGTCTGTCCTGTTTGTCAGCAGTTGATTAGAGGATACTTTGTTGTCCAGTGGCTAACTTTTGCCACAATGAAAGTTAACTCCATATGCAGTCTCTTCAATGCCCATATATTCTCTGAAGTAGATTGGTACTGCCAGGAGCCAACATGTCTCATAGTCATAGCAAAAAAGAAAAATTCCTAAGTTATTAAAACATTTTAAATGCCATATTCTGTAGATCTCTGAAGGGTTTGAAGATGTCCTGTCTATCTAAAATATATTTGATCTTGAAAACACACCTAATATGACTACAAGTTCAATTGTAATGTCTAACCACTAATTTTCATTTCTATATATCCTAATAGTTGGTAATACTAACATTCAAGGATTAGCAAGTTGCATCACATTGTTCAATGAATGGTATAAATACAATTATCTCCAGCAAGATTAGAAATACATATATGGTATATTCTAACAATCTCAATCTCAATAATAATTTGTATACAATACAAAACAATCCAATCAAATGTAAAGTATTTAAAACTAGTAATTGTCTTTTTCTTTTTTTTCTTTTTTTTTTAAACAAGCACCTTTTGCCTAGCCCTTTTCCTAACCATTAACAACAACTTGTAACCAACCCTCCTAAACAATGAAAACTATCCCAGACCCAATACCCATAAAAGACCAAACAACCACCCACCCCACACCACCCCTTTGGGAATGTGGGTGTCGAATTCTTAAAATTGCTTCCTGCTGGGTATGGGCGAAGTTATCTTTATTCTGAAAAGAAAAATTTTGGGCTAATTGACAAATTCTAGGAAAGATAACTATATTCTTTGTTATCCATAATGCCAAAGTTCAGGGTTTATCTCAAGTCCTTATTCAAGTAGTCTTTGAAACTGGATCATCTCAGCTAGCCATCTCAGAATTGCTCTAAGCACTTTGTAGTCCAAAGCTGATCTGTAGATGATGTTTGTCAGCTTAGTGATATTATTTTCCACGTGGAATTGTGGTTGTGGAGCCCCATCTTCTTCCTGGAGATTTCACTTGATGTTAGGCCTGGCCGTGATTTCCTGCAGAAAACTGAAAAGAGACTCGAACACAAAGACATGTATAGGCAGCTAATCGAAGCCTTTTCTCTAGAATTAATTAGTACTCTCTATGACCATTATTATCTTAAAGTTTAATATATATATATATATCTTGTAAATTTTGATATAAAATTCATACTTTAAGAAAAGTTTAAAGAATCAGAATAGAATCAAAGAATTGAGATCAGTAATAGAATAGTCCCTTAATTAATTTGGTTTTTCTCCTGTCCCATGTCAGAAGATGGCTCTTTCTTCTGGTATGATACAGGGAGTTTTCATTTTCCTTTTAACAACATGCTTGAGTTTAAAGGAGGAGAGAGCCATTCTCCTACTCCAAAATCAGCTTGAAGCTTTATTTGAACTGGGACTACAAGAAGACCAAGAGTATTAATTTTTTAGAGAAGAGCAGAAACAAACATTTAGAAAGATTTATGAAATTTTGTAGATGATATACCAATAGGCCATTTTACTCTTTTTCCTGGGACAGATGATTTGTCCTTTTTCTTCAGTTGTCTCATTTGTCCAGTGTTCTTCAGATTCCTTAGCCTTCATTCTCCTAAAAGACAAAAACAAAAACCCTTCCCCAAGACTAATTTTGGGAGGTTCCCTTTTGGCAAGTTACATCTGATTAAATGAAAAGGCATGTATTAATGGTATAAGTGAGTTTAAACTGGATGGTCATGTTGGTTGATGAACTATCACCTCCTCTAATTAAGAGGTCTCTCTTGTTCAAATCGAACCTTTATCAATTTTGATGGTACCCACAGCTTATCTTCTCCTGCAGAAACAAAAGCAAAACCTCGTCCCCAATGTAACACATACACTGGTTTCCATTCTGAGGTCAGCACATCCTTGAAGTATATAGGCTGATTTAATTCTGTAATTTTTTTCTAGTAACCAATGTCTCTCTGCAGCTGTTGTTCCTTTCTCATTAGCATTGAGAAAATTCAAAGTTAATAGAGCATTGTACAGTCTACTTCTGGGGGTTTTTGTTACCCCTTTCTATTTATCATGTCTTTTGGAGTTCTGTTGGATCTTTCTATAACTGCTTGGCCTGTAGGATTATGTGGAATACCTGTAATGTGCTTTATATCATAATAAGCAAAAAAAACTGTTTCATTTTAATAGAGACATATGCTGGAGCATTGTCAGTTTTAATTTGTGCAGGTATACCAATGATGGCCATAACTTCTAGCAAATGAGTGATTACAGAATCAGCTTTTTCAGAACTCAAAGCAGTTGCCCATTGAAATCCTGAATAAGTATTGATAGTATGGTGTAGATATTTCAATTTTCCAAATTCTGCAAAGTGAAACGCATCCATCTGCCAGATTTCATTCCTCTGAGTACCCTTTGGGTTACATCCTGCTGGTAATGGTGTCTGATTGTAGAAGGAACAAGTAGGACATTTCTTTACAATTTCCTTGGCTTGTTGCCAGGTTATGGAAAAATCCTTTTTTAAACCTTTACTATTGACATGATGTTTCTTATGAAATTCTGAGGCCTCCAGCACATTTCCTATCAATAATTTATCAATCTCATCATTTCCTTGTGCTAGAGAGCCTGGCAGACCAGTATGGGATCGGGTGTGAGTCATATATAAAGGATGACTCCTTTCCCTGATTGTATCTTGTAATTGAATAAATAGTGAAGTTAATTCTGAAGCATCAGGAATAAATTCTGCAGTCTCAATATGTAATACCACTCTTTCAGCATACTGAGAGTAACTATGTTGAGAGGTTCTGAAAAATCCATGAATACCAACAGAATAGCATACAATTCTGATTTTTGAACTGAATTATAAGGACTTTGAACCACTTTACTTAAGTTTTCTGATTTGTAACCTGCCTTTCCTTGTTTGTTGGCATCTGTATAAAATGTCCAAACTCCAGATATGGGTTTTTCACGTACAATTCGAGGCAAGATCCAATCAGCTCTCTTTATAAGATCAATTCTATTGCTTCTAGGATATTTGCTGTTAATTTCTCCCAAAAAATTACTACAAGCTCTTTGCCAAGGTTCACTTTCTGTCCATATTTTTTCAATGTCCTCTTTAGTTAAAGGTACAACAATTTCTGCTGGGTCTATTCCTGCTAATTGACGAAGTCTCAATTTTCCTTTCAAAATTAAGTCAGAGATTTTTTTCCACATAAGTTTTTAATTTTTTATTTGGTTTATTTGGTAAAAATATTCTCTCTGCATTAATATTCCTGTAGGAGAATGCCTAGAAGGTAAAATAACCAAAATGCAACCCAGCTTTGTATCAATACGATCTACATGTCCTTCATGTACTTTTTTTTCTACCAAGGCCAATTCTTTCTCAGCTTCAGGTGATAATTCTCTTGGACTATTTAAGTCCTTGTCACCTTCTAAGGTTTTGAACAAATTATTCAGTTCATCATTTTTTACCCCAACAATAGTTCGTAGATGAGAAATGTCCCCAAATAATCTTTGAAAGTCATTAAGAGTCTGTAGGCGATCTCTCCTAATTTGTACCTTTTGAGGTCTAATTTTTTATAGCTCTATTTTATATCCTAAATAATTAATAGAATCTCATCTTTGTATCTTTTCAGGAGCAATTTGTAATCCCCAGCAAGGCAATATTTTCTTTACTTCTTCAAACATTCTTTCTAAAGTATCTGCATTTGAGTCAGCTAGTGAAATATCATCCATATAATGATAAATTATAGATTTATGAAATTTTTTACATATCACTTCCAAGGGCTGTTGTACAAAATATTGGCACAGGGTTGGACTATTCAGCATTCCCTGTGGGAGGACTCTCCATTGAAATCTTCTAACCTGGTTGAGAATTATTGTAAGTAGGCACCGTGAAAGCAAATCTTTCTCTGTCTTTTTCTAGTGGGAGTATTGAAAAGAAACAGTCTTTTGATAACTATGAGAGGCCATCCTTTAGGTAACAGAGTAGGCAAAGGAATTCCAGATTGTAGAGAGCCCATTGGCTGAATTACTTTTGTAATTGCTCTAAGGTCTGTTACCATTCTCCATTTACCAGATTTCTTTTTAACAAATACAGGAGACTTCCATGGGCTAGTAGATTCTTCAATATGGTGAGCATTTAACTGTTCTTCTACCAGCTCTTCTAAAGCCTGGAGTTTCTCTGTTGTTAAAGGCCATTGCTGAACCCATACAGGCTTGTCTGTTAACCACTTTAAAGGTAGAGCTGTTGGTGTCTTTGGAAGATCATCAGTTTTTGTGCCCTGTTCTTGTATAATATGGATGGCTGGTGACCACTCATTAGAATACCACCTTCTAATATTTCTCTCAGAATCATGTGCTAGTTTATGATTTATTTCTGAGGTTGGAGGTATGTTAATCTGAGTATTCCATTGTTGTAACAGGTCTTAACCCCACAGGTTCATGGCTATGTTAGCCACATATGGTTTTAATCTGCCTCTCTGTCCTTCTGGGCCTATACATTCGAGCCATCTTGCACTCCATTTCACTTGAGATAATGTTCCAATTCCTAACAGCTGAACATTTACCTCCTGAAGAGGCCAAGATGGATGCCAAAATTCTGGTGCAATTATGGTCACATCAGCACCTGTGTCTACCAGACCAGACAACAAAACACCATTTATTTTTATTGTTAATTTTGGTCTTTGTTCATTTATAGAAGTTTGCCAAAATTTTTTCTTTATGGTTTCTCCTGAATTTTCTGTTCTGTCTGTCTCAGTTGTTCCTTTACTCTGAGTAGTCTGATTTATTCCAATAGGCATTTGGTCATTTAACTGCTGAGTAGGGGTCTCCTCTACAATTGCAGGAAAGGTCTGAACTGGATTCACTATAGGGGCCTGCCTGAGGCCCCTCTGGGAGTTTCCCGAAGACTGAGGCAAAGTATTACCTTGTCTGACCCGTGTTGATCTACATTCATTGGTCCAGTGTCTTCCCTTACCACACCTACATACTCCAGAAGGAAGGGGCATTCTGTTGCCATTGTTCCCTGAAGAAACATTGTTTCTAGAAATGCCCTGTTTACAGTCCCTTTTCAAATGTCCTTGCTTTCCACATCCAAAACATCTAACATTCCTCAAACCTCTTGAAATTGCTTCTCCTACCCACACATTATCATGATCATGAGCCTCAACATTAACCATGTCTCTAATCCAATCTTCCAGGGGTGCAGATCTTGCCGTTAATGGCCTGATTATTCTCTTGCATGCTTCATTTGCGTTCTCAAAAGCCAAAGATTCAATTATCTGGCTAGCTTCTGAATTTGGGACCATTCTCTTTACTGCTGAAGTCAGTCTTTGTAAGAAATCTGTGAAAGATTCTTTTGGGCCCTGTATAACCTTTGTAATGACTCAGTTTTCTTCCCTGGTTCCTCAACTCTGTCCCATGCATTCAAGGCTGCCATTCGACATAGAATTATAGTTTGGATATCATATAAACATTGTGTTTCTACTGCAGCATATTGGCCTTCTCCAACAAGCTGATCCTGGAAGATTTGTATACCTCTATCCCTACATTGTTTTGCTATGTTTTTACCTTCCTCTTTGAACCATATTTGCCACTGGAGCTGCTGTCCGGGTTCCAGAACCGCCTGTGCCAGCTCCTGCCAGTCCTGTGGTATAATCCTATTATAAGTTGACCAAGAGTTTAACATTTGTTTTACATATGGAGAACGCATGCCATAAGATACTATTGCTTCCTTAAACCTTCGTAAGTCTAACATTTCAACTGGAGTCCAAATATTTTGCATATTCACTTGACCAGGTTGCTGTTGTATGGTTACCGGATAAATTAAGGGTGATTGTGTGAAAACAGGCTTTCTTTCTGTAACCTTATAATCCAATCCTGAAACAACTTCACTGTTAATTTCTTCTGTCTGAATCTGAATTTCTCTATAATTCATTTTAACAGGTTTAACAAGTTTTTCTAAAATTTTTATCCTGGCACTTAAATTGACTCTCGTTTTAAATTGTAAAATAAGGATACGAAGAATAATAATAATGTACATAATTTGATCAACATTAATCTTCTCATATAGTTGTTCCATTACCATACTGCCTAAAATTTCAAACAAAGCCCAATTTTCTTCCAATGTACACAATAAAACCCATTTTTTTTAATGTGGGAAAAAAATCTCTTTTAAATAGTTTCCTTTTAAATATCTGATATAAATGACTTACCAATTCTGTGTAGAACAGTAGAAATCCGAGGGAATTTCAAAACAGCTACCTAGCGTCCAAGGTGGGAATCCAGAGAGAGAGAGAGAGAGAGAGAGAGGGAGAGAGAGAGAGAGAGAGAGGGAGGGAGGGCAAGAAAGCATAGCCGCGTTCTGGCTAAAAGCTTGAATCCAACCGCTTCAATGTTCTCGTCTGAGCCGAGTCGAGCCTGGGCTCTGGCTTCCTTAAGCTCCGACTGACTAAGCTGAGCTAGGCCCGGGTTAGGCCAGGGTTAGGCTGGGGCTAGGCCGGAGCTCCGGAGCTAGGAAGCTAGGCCCGCCCAGGCAAGCGTTTTTTAAATGAATTTTTCACGTTGGGCGCCAAATGTAGATGTAACCGGCTTGTTAAATAAGAAACACAGAACCAATTGCAGAGTTAAAAACCACAAGGTCAGAGCAAGAGCGGAAAACCTTACCCTTCACTGCTTCTGCTGTTCTTCCTCTCTGCAAGAGAGCTACCTCTCTGTGTCCTATCTTTTTTATAGATTTTCTGTTGTTTTCTCATTGGTTGTAAACCCAGCCACATGACCTCCTCGTCACTGCCTGTCTGTACAGACCTCCAGGTCTTCTATGGTTGCTATTGAGATTAAAGGCGTGTCTGCCATGCTGGCTGTGTCCTTGAACACACAGAGATCTACCTAGCTCTGCCTCTCAAGTGCTGGGATTAAAGGCATGCACCACTACCGCCCAGTTTCTGCTCTGGCTTGCTCTGACCTCAAGGCAACTTTATTAACATACAAATAAAATCACATTTCAATACAAATAAAATATCACTATAATTAGCCTCCACAGAAAGCAGACCTGTATTTGTGGTTGGTTATGTGCTGTCAGCAACACTAGTCACAGAAGACACCCTCTGGGCTATTTTTCGATACTTTTAGTTGTACTTCATGTGTATGAGTATTTTGTATGTATGTCTGTGCACAACTGTGCAGTGCCCATGCAGGCCAGAAGAGGGCGACAGATCCCCAGGAACTGCAGTCAGATGATTGTGAGCAACCAGGAGTGCTGGGAACTCATGTCCTCTGTAAGAGCAGCCAATGCTCTTAACCATTGAGCGCCAACTCCAGCCCCACCATTTGGTTATTTTTGAGGTATTAGTGGGGCTCATTAGCTCCTACTGCAGCCCCCACCTGCAAAAACGTTTCTAGAGGTTGGAAGAGGGCGGCTGCTGCTTTGGTGTTTTGGAAGAGCTAAGGGGTCATTTTGGTTACAGGATTTGAATCTTAGGAACTCTTGTTAGACATCCCCCTCTCACCCGTTTGGGTTTTTACTGGGTGACTAAACCCACAGTGATGTGTCCTAGTCAGGTGTCTATTACTGTGATGACACCCCATGACCAAAGAAACTTGAGGAGGAAAGGGTTTGTTCAGCTTTCATACACAGTGCTGTTCACCATCGAAGGAAGTCAGGACAGGGAGTCACACTGCACAGGAACCTGGAGGCAGGCGCTGATGCAGAGGCCATGGAGGGGTGCTGCCTACAGGCTGGCTCATCATGGTTTGTGTAGCTCTGGCTGTAGTGGAACTCACTGTGTATCCAGGCTGGCTTCAAATCAGGGATCCACCTGCCTCTGCTGCCCAAGTGCTGGGATTAAAGGTGTGTGCTACTAGGCCCAGCTCTCAGCCTGCTTTCTTCTAGAACCCAAGACCACCAGCCCAGGGATGGCTCCAACCAGTGGGCTAGGCCCTCCCTCGTAAGTTACCAAGTAAGAAAATGCTTGCAGGTTGTGGTGGGACACGACTTTAATCCCAGCACTTGATGGCAGAGGCAGGTGGATCTCTGAGTTTGAAGCCAGCCTGGGCTACCCAGTTCCAAGATAACCAGGGCTACACACAAACTGTAAGGGGGTGGGTGGGGGGAGGGGAGAGAGAAAGTGCCCCACAGGCTTTCCTACAGCCGGATCCTCTGGAGGCATTTTCTTAGTCAAGGCTCCCTCCTCTCAGATGACTTCGGCTTCTGTCAAGTTGACATAAGCTGTCTGCAGTTGACAGAAAGGGGGACTCTAATGGTGACTGAGTGGGGAACCTAGCAAGGCTTGTCTGGAGTTTTCTGGATTTCTCTGTGAAAATCTCCTACCAGGATTGGATCAAATCTCTCCAGAAATGGGGATCTCAAGCAGGAGAGGTGGCTACGTGGTCGGAGCACCCGCTGCTCTTGCAGAGGACCCAGGTTGGATGCCCAGCATTCATGACAGGTAGCTCTCATAACCACCTGTAACTCCAGTTCCCGAGGACACAGTGCCCTCTGCTGGCCGACGTGAGCATTGCACATTTGGTGTTCTACATACACACAGTGGAAACACACACAGGCAATAATCTGAAAATAAAAACAAGGAACCTAATAGAGACGGAAGCATTCGGCCTTATCTAAAGCACTCCAGCCTCATGTGAGAACCCAACCTCGGCAAAGCCTCTCGCCTAAGTCTTGGACTGTCCTTCTCTGCAGAAACCATCCTCCTTGACAATCAGAGAGGAATACAGATGTGCATGGAGCACCAAAGCTATGGGCCGTGCAGAAGCCACTCCCCCAGCAGTCCTGGGTTCCAAGGCACGTTTCTATGAAGACATCCATTGCCCAGGTAAGCAAGAGTCCTGCCCCTTCTGAGCCACACCTGCCCACAGGCTCTCCCAGTCACAGGAAAACCAGCACTCTTAGACAGGCTCAGGGTGGACAGCACTTTTGTTACATATGTGGAGAACTCAGCCTCAGAACTGCATGACACTCACAGTGTCATGCCAAGGCTCTGAGGGCACACAGGTGCCCAGGCCTGATAGAGGAGACAGTTCCTCAGACAACGCAATGCAGCATGAGATAGGGTCCTTCTGGGAGCATGTGGGAAGCAGAAATCAGCATTTGAGGCAGGTCAGTGTGAACATTCCAGTCGGGTGGACCCGGGTGTGAACAGCCCTCAGAATGCCCGTGAGTACTGAGAAGGCTGACTGTGCACCACATTCCAAAGCAACTGAACTGCAGGATCTGAAACCTCAGACCAGCAACACAGGTTCCAGGCTCTGCCAGGCCAGATAGGGCAGGGCCAAGGCAGGTGCCTCATCCAGGCCCAAAGATGCTGCCATGCTGCTCAATCTGGCCTGTCACACTTTCACATGGAGGCAGGGCCAAGAGGAGAGTTCTGGGGTGAAGGTGTGTGTGGGGGAGCAGAAATCTCTTCCAGAAGACAGGCTCCAAAGAAGTCCCACAGGCTCCTTCACACCCAGTTCTCCCCAGCCCAGCCCAAGAGAAAGTCATCTTCTCAAGGGACTTAGAGGGGCAGGGAGGGAAGGATCCCACTGGCTCAGTCTCAGCACTGACCCCCACTTGTTCACACACACACACACTGGTCAGTCTCAGCACTGACCCCCACTTGCTCACACACACAAACCCACTGCTCAGTCTCAGCACTGACCCCCACTTGCTCACACACACAAACCCACTGCTCAGTCTCAGCACTGACCCCCACTTGCTCACACACACACACCCACTACTCAGTGTCAGCACTGACCCCCACTTGCTCACACACACACCCACTGCTCAGTCTCAGCACTGACCTCCACTTGCTCACACACACACCCACTGCTCAATCTTCAGCACTGACCTCCACTTGCTCACACACACACACCCACTGGTCAGTCTCAGGACTAACCCCCACTTGCTCACACACACACCCACTGCTCAATCTCAGCACTGACCCCCACTTGCTCACACCCACGTGCAGCTTCCCATTTGAATTTTCCCATCACCCTCCAGTTACTAAAATCATTTAAGGTCTCATGTGTGACATGTGCCTTTAATCCCATTACTGCAGAGCAGATGCAGACAATTCTCTGTGAGTTCGAGGCTAATCTGGTCACTATAGTGAGTTCCAGGATTGGGATTGCTTTAGATCTGCAGATTGCTTTTGGAATAACAACCATTTCTTCCAACCAGGGAAGTTCTTTCCATCCTCTAGTGTCTTCTTCATCTGTTCATTCAGGGTGTTGATGATTTCATACTTGGTTAGGTTATTCCAAGATATTTTTATTTAGGCTATTGTGGTGGAATAGTTTCCTGATCTCTTTCTTAGTCTGTTTTCATTAGTGACTAAGAGGCCTGTTGGGTCTTATTGTTGGTGGTCCTGAGCCAGTGGAGTTTTCTGATGGACTCTTGGGGTCTCTACTGCACAGAATCATCATCTTACAGATGAAAACACTTGGACTTTCTCCTTCCCTATGTGTGTCCCCATCATCTCCTTCCCTATGTGTGTCTCCATCATCTCCTTCCCTATGTGTGTCCCCATCATCTCCTTCCCTATGTGTGTCTCCATCATCTCCTTCCCTATGTGTGTCTCCATCATCTCCTTCCCTATGTGTCCCCATCATCTCCTTCCCTATCTGTGTCCCCATCATCTCCTTCCCTATCTGTGTCTCTGTCATCTCCTTCCCTATGTGTGTCTCCATCATCTCCTTCCCTGGTGTCATTCCTGAGCCCCAGACTTTATGTTCTGTGTTGAGCATGGATGGGAGAGTATGAGCATCCTTGCCTTGTCCTTGACTTTAGTGGAAATGCTTTGAGTTTTTCTCCATTTAGCATACTCTTGGTTTGGAGGTCAAATTTAAACAATATCTGTCTACAAATTTAGCCCTGTAGAAGGTACTAGAAAGAAAACCCCAACCCAAAGAGGTAACTACATCCATGAAAACACAGGAAATAATAATCTCATCCCAGCAAGACCGAAAGAAGGGAAGCATGAGCACACACTGAAGGAGACCCCTGCACAGTGGGGGCTTCTCCCAGGCCCTGGAGTAGGTGCAAACCGACCCAAACACAGCCTTTCACAGGGAGAGGCTTTATTAAGAGGGGAAGAAAAGCTAAGTGGCTGCTTTCTGAGCCGGCAGAGAAATGGCAGCAATGACCTTGCAGGTGTAATGTTGAAAAGGAGAGGTCTGTGTTAGAATGGGCTAGCCTGCAGTGGTGTATTTTGATTGGGTGAGTTCAGTAGGTGAAGCAAAGAAGGGTTGTGATTGCTGGACTTCGTTACTCACCCTCAGGAATGAGTCTGACCTACGAAAGTGTTCAAATAAGGGGATAAACATTGACAGCTAGCTTTAGGGTTGTAATCTAATGCATTTTAGCAAGGCAGAGGGAATGGGAGAGAAGAGCAAAGCCTGCCAGACCAAATATTCGAGTGGGCTAGTGTCCCTTCACACACACACACACACACACACACACCACCACCACCACCACCAACAACAACAACAAAGTAAAAGTAATTACCACTGGTCATTGTTATCTCTCAACATAAATGGACTAATTTGTCAGGAGTCGAGAGAGGAACACAAGCAGCTTTGGAACTCGTGGAAAACAACTCACTAGTCAGAATAAACAAGCTAGGTGAGCCTTGGAGAGGCAGAGCCCCCAAGGATGAATTGTTCTGAGGACCTAATGCTGTAACTGAGTATAGTTCTGCTTATTGCCCTCATGGTCACCATGTCCCCCATAACCTATGAGTTGTAGGAAAACTAAGGGTGTTTCTAGCCCCTCACTGGGCAGTGTTACTGGTACTTAACAATAACTGATTTACTTTTTCCAAGATTTGCTACTGGAGCAGATTAAGGATTCAACCACCACCCTTAGAAAGAATTTAGAGATGTAGATGGTTAGTATAGTCAGGTTAAGATGATTTTGTCAATGTCTTTGATGTAGAAAATCTTAGGGAACAATTCTAGGTTTAGAAGAGCACACTTTTAATGGTTGAGCAAAGGATTCACTGAGGTCAGAGAACAAGAACAAAGGCAGCCTGGTTGTTACTAGCTGACCTACCTTTCTTGCTAATGGTGGCTTGGTGACTAAGGTGATGATTAATTACTTGTCCCCATTTTTCCCCTTGGCCTCCTGGTATGATTTGATAAAAAACTGTTGATGAGTGAGTGTGCACTCTGAGGATTTAAAGTAGAAATGACCATTTGGCTGCAACTGTTCCCTGAGACAGAGCCTGCCAGCACCTGACTGGACTAAGAAGTGAGTCTTTATCCTCATACCCGAACACCTGAGCCCCTAGGCTTTGTGCCCAGGGGCACAACCCTGCGCCCCTACACCACCAGCCATTGCAGTCCCAGTTTCAGGCCAGTTGGCAGGCAGAACTCCTGCACACAGGTCAGAATACTACCATCCCCCATCAGATGCTGTAACCCAAGCCCATCTCCCCCAAATCCCACCCACCCTCAGAGACTGCAACTGTTGCCTGAGACAGAGCCTGCCAGCATCAGATTGGAATAAGAGCCCCAGTTTCAGACCAGTTGTCAGGCAGACCTCCTGCAGACAGGTCAGACTATCACCAACTACCACGGGCCATGATTGCAGTTACTCCCTGAGACAGAGCCCACTAGCACGAATTAGACTAAGAGCTGCTCCCTGCGACAAAAAGTCCATCAGCATCAACTAGACCAAGAGCTCCCACTGGACCAAAAGTATCAATCAGACCAAGAGAGACTCCCTCAGACACAGACACCACTTGCCCAAGTGGAGAAAGAGATGGGTAGATGCCAGTGCAAAAATACAGTCAACAACATAAAAATCAATATGGCTCCATCAGAACCTATGTCAGCAAGACCTGAACATCCCAACACAGAAGAAACAGAAGACTTTAAATGACTTTAAGAAGATATTAGAGATCTTAAAAGAGGAAATGGAGAATTCCCTTAAAGAAATCAAGGAAAAGTCCAACAAAAAATTGGAAGAAATCAGTAAATCCTTTGAAAATCAAGAGAGAGCAATTAAGCAATTGAGGGAAACAGTTCAAGATGTGAAAACTGGAATGGAGACAATAAAGAAGCCACAAACTGAGGGGATGCTGGAAGTGGAAATATGAGTAAACAAACAGGAACTACAGATGCAAGCATAAGCAACAGAATGCAAGAGATGGAAGAGTAGATCTCTGGCCTTGAAGATACAGTAGGGGAAATAGATTCATCAGTCAAAGGAAACACTAAAACCAACAAAGTCATGACCCAAAGTGTCCAGGAAATTTGGGACACCATGAAAAGACCAAACCTATGAATAATAGGGAAAGAAGAAGGACAAGAATACCAACTCAAAGGCACAGAACATATATTCAACAAAATCATAGAAGAAAATTTTCCCAACCTAAAGAAGGAAATGCCTATAAAGATACAAGAAGGTTACAGAACACCAAATAGACTGGATCCAAACAAAAAGTCCCCTTGCCACCTAATAATCAAACCACTAAACATAAAGAATAAAGAAAATATTAAGAGCTGCAAAAAAAGGCCAAGTAACATATAAAGACAGACCCATAAGAATAAACACCTGACTTCTCAATGGAGACTCTAAAATCCAGAAGGTCCTGGACAGATATTATGCAGACACCAAGAGACCATGAATGCCAACCCTGATTATTATACCCCAGCAAAACTCTCAATCAACATAGATGGAATAAACAAAATATTCTATGATAAAACCAGATTTTAAACAATATCTCTCCACAAAATCTAGCCCTACAGAAAGCACTAGAAGGAAAAATCCAACCTAAGGAAGTTAGATACACCCATGAAAAACACAGGCAAGAGATAGCCCCATACCAACAAATACCAAAGAAGAGAAACACATAACAATACCAACAAAACATAACAGGAGTTAACAATCACTGGTCATTAATATCCATCAATATCAAAGGTCTCAATTCATCTATAAAAAGACACAGGCTAACAGAATGGATATGAAAACAAGATCCATCCACTTGCTGTATACAAGAAACACACCTCAACTTCAAAGACAGACACGACCTCAGAATAAAAGGCTGGGAATAAACTTTCCAGTCAAAAGGCTTTAAGAAGCAAGCTGGTGCAGCTATCCTAATATCTAAATAAAATATACTTAAAATTAAAATCAATCAAAAGAGATTGGGAAGGACATTACATATTTATCACAGGGAAAATCCGACAAGATAAGTCTCAATTCTGAATATTTATGCCCAAATACAAGGGCACCAACATTCATAAAAGAAACATTGCTAAAGGCTTAAATCATACATCAAACCCCATACACTAGTATTGGGAGACTCCAACACCCCCACTCTCACCAATGGACAGGTTTGCCAGACAGAAACTTAACAGAGAAATAAGGGAACTAACCAGACATTATGACTCAAGTAGACTTAATAGATAGCTACAGAATATTCTACCCTAACACAAAAGAATATACCTTCTTTTCAGCACCCCATGGGACCTTCTCCAAAATCCACCACAGGCTTGGTCACAAAGCAAATCTCAACAGATACAAAAAATTGAAAATAACCTCCTTTATTCTTATCAGACCACCATGGCTTAGATTTCAACAACAAAAAAATTACAGAAAGCCTACAATCTCATGGAAACTGAATAATGCCCAATTGAATCACCAATGGGTCCAAGGAAGAAATAAAGAAAGAATTAAATGTAGCACGAAATCTTAAGGAATCTTATTACTAAGATCAAACCCAGAGGCCAGTTATTGGGGTGAACAGCTGGAAGATCAGAGAAGCAGAACAAGCCACAGCCACCTCACCTTGCCAATTCCTCAGCTGACTCCTGTTTCCTCAGACTGGAAGCTTCTGTTGTCCTCATCCCAATGGCTCCCAGCTGAACTGCTGCTCAAAAGCCTGAATGCTTAACCAGCCAAATGCTTCTAGTGCCCGGGCTTCACCCCTTATATATCTTTCTGTTTTGCCCTCACTCCCTGGGAATTAAAGGCTCACTTCTTGGGATTGAAGGTGTGAGTCACCATGCCTGGCTATTTCCAATGTGACCTTGAATTCACAGAGATCCGCCTATAAGGTATATTTTAGACAGATGATTTTCAAATACTTCAAAGACCTACAGATGATATTTAAGATGTTTAATAACCTAAGGTTTTTCAGGACAATGAGACACATCTGCTCTGGCAACACCAATTTACTTCATAAAAGGATAATAGGCAGTGAAGAAACTCCATATGGAGTTTGCTTTCAAGATGGCAAGGCTATCCCTTTGGGCAAGAAACTGCTCATGCAATTGGCTGCTGACAGCATGCTGTACAGACTGCACAAAAGGACACAGAAAAAGACTGTTGAACTTTGCCAAGAAAAGCAAGACTGTCCTTCAAACTTCCTGCTTCAAGAAATGTCTGTCAGATGTTCTAAGCCTGTAGGGAGCCAGGGAGCCAGATTGTCTCTGTTGTTAGGTAATATTACAACTTCTGTGGTTCTTTGATGGAGTTAAAGACTAAATAGAGTTATAGTTTTTCCTTAGTGATGATAAAAGTAGTTAGGTATAAAACTTTAGAATCACCTAAAATAAGGTGGATAATGGGAGTATTTTTTCTTTTTCTTTTTTTTCAGGAGCTGGGATCAAACCCAGGCTTGCACTTCCTAGGAAAGCTCTCTACCCACTGAGCTAAATCCCCAAACCTGGAGTATTTTTTCTATTTTGCTAAACAGCAAGTGGACTGAATATTTTAAATGTAACTTTTACTTGATAACTTTGTATCAAGTTGTATATAGTTTTACTAATTACTTTGATTTTTATTTTAGATGAAAAGGGGGAATGTTGTGGAATATTAGTTTAAGATGTGTTACATTAGCCAGGTGGTGATGGTGCAGAGATAGGTAGATCTCTGTGAGTTTGAGACCAGCTTGGTCTACAGACCAAATTCCAAGACAGGCTCCAAAGCTACAGTTAATCCTGTCTCTGGAGGAAAGTGTGTTACATTTGTTTATGCTGAGGAATATTTGTTTAATGATGCAGAGATGTGTTGCACTCTTTTATGTTGCATTTGTTTAATTCTGTGAAGCTGTGTTCCCTTTGTCTAAAACACTTGATTAATCTAATAAGAGCTGAACAGCCAATAGCTGGGCAGGAGAGTGATATGTGTGGCTGCCAGGCAGAGAATAAATAGAAGAAGAGAAGAGAGAGGAGCAAGAAAGAGGAGAAAAGATGGGGTTGCCCAGGGGCCACCCACCTAGCCACACAACCAGCGATGGAGTAAAAAGAAAACAAGTACATAGAATAGAGAAAGGTAAAAGCCCAGAGGCACAAGGTACATGGGATAATTTAAGTTAAGAAAAACTGGCTAGAGATAAGCCAAGCTCAGGTTGACCATTCATAAGTAAGAATAAGTCCACATGTGATCATTTGGGAGCTGGGTGGCGGGCCCCTAAAGAGCAAAGAGTAAAAGAAACCCACCTAAAAGTGTGTCTGTGCATCTGTCTAGTAATTCTCTATCTACATGTCCTCTCCAATCTCTCTGTCCTGCTGAAAGCTGGCCTTAACAGCAGCATCAGTTCCCCAATACAAAGACACAGACTAACAGAATGGATAAGAAAACAGCATCCATCCTTTCTGCTGCACACAAAAAACACACCTCAACATCAAAGACAGACATTACATCAGAGAAAAGCATAGGACAATTTCCTAATCAAATGGACATAAGAAGCAAGCTGTGGTAGCCATTCTAATATCCAACAAAGTAGACTTCAAACCAAGTTAAAAGAAATGGGGAAGGTCACCTCATACTCAAAGGAAAAATCCATTAATATGATGTTTCAATTCTTAACATTTATACTCTGAACACAAGGGCACCCATGTTTGTAAAAGAATCATTACTAATGCTAAAGGCACACATCAAACCCTCACACATTTTAGTGGAGGCTTCAGTACTGCACTCACACTAATGGACATATCATCCAGACAAGAACTAAACAGCAAAGCACTGGAGTTCATAGATTGTTATAAATCAAATGGACCTAACAGATATCTACAGAACATTTCATTCAAACACAAAAGAATATACCTTCTTCTCAGCACCTCCTGGAACTGTCCCAAAATAACCACATATTTGGTCACAAAGCAAGTCTCAACAGATACAGGAAAATTGAAATAACTCCCTGTATCAAGTCAGAACTCCATTGGTTAAATTTGGGTTTCAATAACAATAGAAACAACAGAAAGTCTACAAACTTATGGAAACTGAACAGCTCTCTAGTGGATGACTACTGTGTCAAGGAAGAAAGAAAGGGAAATTATAGATTTCCTGGTATGAAAATTAATGCACAACATATCCAAACTCATGGGACACAATGAAAGTGGTGCTAGAGGAAAGTTCACAGCACTAAGTTCCTACATTTAAAAAAAATGGAGAGATTTCATACTATCGGCTTCACAGCACCACCTGAAGGTCTAGAACTAAGGAAGCAAGCACATCCAAGAGGAGTAGCATGCAAATAGCATGAATGTTAGAAGGTCTTATTAATAAAAACAAACCCAGAGCCAGGTATTGGGGTGAACACTGAAAGATCAGAGAGACAGAACAACTTCACCTTGCCAACTTCTCAGCTGCTCTTGTTTCCTCAGACTGAAGGCCTCTGAGTCCTCACCCAAATGGATCTCAGCTGTACTGCTGCTAAAAGCCTAAAGTTTCTGCCATCACTTCCTGGGATTAAAGGTGTGTGTCACCAAGCCTGGCTGTTTCCAGTGTGGCTTTTTGATCCAGAGGGATCTCTGCCTCCAGGAATACTAGGATTAAAGGTGTGTGTGCCACCATTTTCTGGCCTCTATGTCTATCTAGTGGCTGCTCTGTTCTGACCCCAGATAAGTTTATTAGGGTGCACAGTATATTGGGGGACACAATATCACCACACAAATAATTATCAAACTGAGGGCTGAAATCAATAAAATAGAAACAAAGAGAACAACACAAAGACTCAGGTGGAACAAAGAGTTGGTTCTTTTGAGAAAATCAACAAGATAGACAAGCTGCCCAGGGCCTGCCTCGGCTTGGTTACAGGTCCTGAGACAGGGAAGGGACGTTTGTCACAAAGAAGACTCTGGACAGCCAGAGGAGTGGCAGGGCCAATAGCTAGCCGAGCCATCTTATTTATACTTCAAAACAAACAAGCTTTCCCCACTCTTCAGCAGTAATCCCAGGCAAAAACAAACATGGTTTCTCCAACATTTATAAAACAACTTTTAAATAGCGCTCAGTACTTTGCACTCTTGGATAAAAATTGAGATGCACACTTCCTGTCCAACAAAGCAAAAAGGTGATAAACGTAGGCACACATTCTCAAAAACAACAATATCATCTAAAACAAAGCGTATTTACTGAAATAGGGGTGATTTGCCATAAGCTGCTTGCACACAGTTAGCTTGTATATCTCTAACTGTTCACTTGTCCTACACAAGGGTTCTGCACGCCTAAGCCTCTCTATAAAGGGGAGCTTTGATGACACACTCTTTTTCCATCAAGCTGCACCATTCTTAATGTCTTCCCCAGAACTGGGAGACATAGTTAATGTCCCCTGTGCTGCTTCCTTACATGTTCTCTGTAACTTTTATTGTTTCTGATCCTCTCAGCCTGAATCAGAACAGTTCCCAGGGTCTGGAGTGATAGCTGGTATTTACAGAGAAGAAACCTGAGAAGCATCAGTTTCCAAACAACTTTAGGGGAAAATATTTGAGAAATAAAAATGGGTTTCTGGGAATGATCACACCTGTCCCCGGTGTGACTGGCAAGATGACACTAGAAACCACCACGAGAACCTTCAACATGGGAGAGAGACGAGAGCGTGCAGGCCCTGGGTCCCAGCAGTGTGCTGTGCTGCACTGCGGTCCACTGGTCTTTGCCAAGTGAGAGGCTGTTTCCATGGGCCTTGCCTGTCAGAGACACGTTAGACAAGCATATGCTGATCCAAAACTAGTCCACAAGGCTCCTAACACAAACCCTTGTCAAAACTAATAAAAGACACAGGAAATGTCCAAATTAACAAAATCAGAAATGAAAAGGGAGAAATAGCAAGAGACACTGAGGAAGTCCAAAGAATCATTGAGTCATACTTCAAAGACCTGTACTCCACAAAACTGGAAAATCTAAAAGATATGGGTAATTTTGTTCAATAGATACCACTTATCAAAGTTAAATCAAGATCAGATAAATAACTTGAACTGACCTATAATCCCTAAGGAAATACAAGCAGTCATTAACAAACTTCCAACAACAAAAGCCCAGGGCCACATGGTTTTAGCACAGAACTCTACTAGACTTTCAAAGAAGAGGTGATTCCAATGCTGCTCAAATTATTCCACAAAATAGAAACAGAAGGAACATTGCCCATTTCATTTTATGAGGCCCCAGTCACCCTGATACCCAAACCACACAAAGACTCAACAAAGAAAGGGAATTACAGACCAATTCCCCTTATGAACATAGATGCAAAAATATTCAACAAAATCCTGGAAAACCCAATACAAGATCACATCAAAAAGATCACCCACAATGAGCAAATAGGGTTCATCCCAGAGATACAGGGATTGTTCAACAAACAAAAATCAATATAATCTGCCATATAAACAAACAACTGAAAGGAAAACCCATGTGTATCGCACAAATCCTAATGCTCTTAATAAAAACACATATTGGAGCAAATACTGAAAGATCAGTGAGCTGAAGGAACAAACCATAGACACTTTTTTGTTGTTGTTTTTGTTTTTCAAGACAGGGTTTTTCTGTGTAGCTTTGGCCTGTTTTGGATCTTCTGTAGCCCAGGCTGGCCTCGAACTCTTAAGAGATTTGCCTGCCTGTGCGCCCCCTTCCCCCCAGTGCTGGGATTAAAGGTGTGTGCTGCCACTGCCTGCCTCTGTTTCTCTTTTAAACTGGATTAATCTCCTGTAGTCCAGGGTGGCTTTGAACTCACAGAGATCCAGATGGATGTCTGCCTCTGACAACCGAGTGCTAGGATTAAAGGTGTGTGCCACCATTGCCTGGCCTCTATGTTTAATCTGGTGGTTTGTTCTGTCCTCTGAACTTCAGACAAGCTTTATTTCCTAGATGACAAGCAATATATCACCACACATGATCATCTCCTGACATGCAGAAAAATCCTTTGACAATATCCAACACACTTTCATGATAAAAAGTCTTGGAGAGATCAGGGATACAAGGGACAAACCTAAACATAATCAAGACAATTCACAGCAAACCTAAAGCCAACATTTAATTTAATTTAATTTAATTTAATTTAATTTAGTGGAGAGAAACCCAAAGTAGTCCACTAATATCAGGAACAAGACAAGGCTGTCCACCTCCCCTATCTATGCAATGTAGTACTTGAACTTGTAGCTAGAGTAATAAGACAACTGAAGGACATCAGGGGATACAAAGTGATAGATAAGAAGCTAACAAACAATTTCTTCAAACTTTACTCAATGTCGTCTGGATGACACCACACTGAACACCTATGAAAGGTGGGGCTCTGCTGGAGCTGGAGGGCTGTCCAGGACAGGAAATGGGGGGGGGGAGCAAAAAAAAAAAAAAGGAAACAAAACAAAACAAAAAAGCTCCTTCAGCAGTAATTTGAAATTTTGGTTTGGCGATCACAGCTTGACGAAGGTGTCGGGTATAGCCCTGGGACTGTCCTGCGGTCCTGCTACTCCTGGAAGGCACCACCCTGTCTGTTCATACAGCTAATGAGTGGGATCCTTGTCTTCTTTCTGAGCAGTGTCAAAGAACCGAAGTCAGAGAGATTCTGATGTCAGTGTGTTTCTGTCTGGGGAAGATGATGGAGTCAGAGTGCTGTCTGTAGTGAGCAGAGAGGTAGTACAAATCCTCATTGGTCTTAATAATAAAAACCCAGAGTCAGATATCAGAGTGAGAGCTGAAAGGTCAGAGAAACATTGCATCAGCCACTAGAGAGACTTCTCACCTCTAGAATCATCGGCCTGAAAGGAGATGATCCTGTCTCCAGGAATCCTCACACTGAATGGCCCAAGGCCAAACTCCTGTCTCCCTGCCTTCTATTCCCACTTCACCCAGCCATATCACTTCCTGCCTCAACCTTCCTGGTGCTGGGGTTAATGATGTGTGTGCTTCCCAAGTCCTGGGAGTAAAGGCTCGAGATCCCAAGTGGTGGGAATGAAGGTGTGTGCCGCCACTGCCTGGCTCTGTTTCTCTTTTAGATTAGACTAATCAGTTTGTAGTCCATGGTGGCCTGAAACTCACAGAGATCCATCTGCCTCTGCCTCCTGAGTGCTAGGATTGAAGGTGTATGCCACCATAGGTCCTAGCCCTGTGGCTGGCTCTGCCCTCTGGTTGGGAGACAAGCTTTGTTTGTTGAGCATACAAAAATATCACCAGAGGGGAAAGTGGTGGACACTGTGCCTTTGACACCAAACAGGACTTGGCTGCCCCAGTTCCCTCCATAAATCCTGCACCCTGGTGTGGTTGGCCCCTGCCTCTCCTTGTCCCTCTGTGTACAAGTCCTCACTAGTCCCCTCTGGTCCCAGGGTGTCTCCTGGCAGCTCCATTAATCACATTCAGGGCTTCTTGGAGGTCTGCTGCTCAGTGACCACTTCCCACCAGTGTGGGGACTGTTCTCAAGCCCGTGAAGCCTTGTCCTTCTGGAGGAGGTCAGCAGCCCATTCTCAGCACACTAGAGGCCACAAGGCATGGGGTTCTCAGGTTCCTTTCACCCTGTTTTCCATCTGGGAGGGAGACCCCAGCCCCAGCAGCTTCTCCTCTGGCTAGGAGGAGGAGGACTGGGATTGGTGGAGATACCTGAGCTGAGGGGTTGGAGTCTGAGCTGTGTCCCCTCCCTCTGCACCAGACCCTGTTTCCCAGGATCCTCTTCCCTCCAGAGCTCCTGCACACTTGTGAACTCTGCTGTTCCAATGATGCTGCACAGGCTCCCCCCCCTGGCTTCTGTCCTTCAGGATGTCCCTTCCTGTCGCTATTACTAGGGATTCTGATGACTTAGGCCATTGTCGCTCTCTTCCATCGCCTTTGTAGATTTCGATGACCTTACTGACTCTCCAGACCATGAGAACCACTGCTTTTGCATCCCAAGTTTAGGAGGTGCTCTGTCCATGAACCTTGAGTCAACTGCCCTCACAGCTCAGCCTTTCTTTCGTGGGGCATTGCCTAACATGCTTTGACTTTGCAGTTACTTACACTGTGACTTTTGACATCCCAGCAAAAGATGTTTAGTGTTTTATCTTTAAGTGAACTACAAACCCTGATGACTAAACAGACAGATGTATACTAACAAGCCTCTTAGCTAAAAATTCTAATGAAACCCAACCATGCCAAAGCCACATTTCAGCAACAATAGCAGAAATAAAATCTAACTTTCTTGGTAGGAGTATTTGCTTAAATTTATTTGATTTCCTTGAGTATTTATTAATTAATGCTTATATAGAGGAGGGCTACTGCCTACTTTTTAAAAAAGTTACAAACACAGGACAAAACAACTTTAGAACATATTTAAAATGGCAAGCTGAAATATTTATACATTGTTCTTATTAGCTGTTGGCAGGTTTAAGAGAGACATTCAGAACTCATGATTTAGTGGAGCTACTACTGGGTTTGGCTGAACAAAGTCCTTAGCATAGCTTCCGAGCTCACAGGTCAGAAGGTGTAGGGCCTTCTGGGAGGAGAGAGGGCTGCCAAGGCACAGCCCGTGTATTCTTTGTTTGAGAGATGTGCAGCTTCACCATGGAGGAATTTCAGACAAGTCCAATTAATAACACCGATCAACTGCCAAATTTCTTAATAACAGATCAGTTTGAATATACAAGAATTGGTCTGTCCAATTTTATTCTGATGTGGTATTGGACTCTGTGAGTTCAGTCCATCCCATTACAATGTCTTTCATATGAATCCTTCAGAGATGTGAAGCCTTGGATTCATACTCTGCAGTACAAATACCCTGACATATCATTTATTTGCTATTAACTATTTGATTATTATGCTTTTTAAAATTCAGTGTATTTAAACCACGTTTGTGATTATCACTGTAGGGTCCTGGAACTCCCAAGTTGGGTAACTGCTGCCCTACTTGCCTGACCTTGACCTTGATGTCTTCCCTATGCTGATTCCCTGCTGGTCTCCACCCTCCTGAATGGTTAAGGGGAGTTCCTTGTTTGTGTTTCCTGCATTTGCTGTAAACAGCTTAAATGCAAGAATGTAGAACATTCAGTAGGGAACTTCTGCCCTCAGGGGTTCCTCCATTGTGCTGTAAGCCTGTATTTAAGGTTCCCTCCCTCCTTCAATAAAGGCATTTGGCATTCCCTGGCACGAATGACCCACTGTCTTTTGTGTCTGATTTTCAATCCACAGCCCCTCGCTGGACTTGGTGAACGGGTGGTGGTAGTGCAGGCGCTACCACAACAAATGGAGGTTCTATGGAGATCAGAGAATGAAGGGAAGAGCTGATGGACACCCAGGTATGTCTGGCGCCAGCAATTTAAAGAAAAAAGAGACAATAAGGGTGAATTGAAATGGGTGCAGCTAGCTCACAGTTAATTGGACTGCTGAAGCAGGAAGGCACCAAAGGTAAGGAAGAGCAAGATGGCTAAAGATATAAAATAAAAAGGAAAATCTTCCCAATAGAGAAGAGGGAATGAAAGGAAATTTCCCGTTAGAAACGGGAAAAAAAAATTTAATCAAGTAAAAAGGATTTTCCTGGTAAAAAGGGGAAAAATTTTTGAAACTAGGCCTAAAGATTCTGGGGCCCTGTAGAGGAAGGATGAAGGAAAGAGAAAAGCCTCTTCCCAGTGGGATGGAGGAAAAAAGGGCTCTTTCTGATGTAGAAGTTTCAGGATAGCTAGAGCTCTGAGCTCTTTCTGCCTGCCAGCACAGAGCTGCAGCACCTGAATTACAGGGAGTCGGCAGCTAGGCCTCACTGCTGCTGCCTGAACAAGCAAGCCAGCCCAGAGGTTCAAGGTTTGTTGTTGAAAGGCCATTGTAAGGGAAACAAGGCCCCCCCACTAGCTCTGCTAATTGCAGATTCAATGGGAAATACTGCACTCTGCCCCCACGCCCCATATCAGAAAAGTTAGCCCACCATGCTGTGCTAACAGGATGCTTGCCAATTAACCCCTGGGGTTGTGTTTGCAAGATAAATTGTTTTGGAAGAATGCTTGCCAAATAAGCCCTTGCTAGATAAGCTTGGAATTCGTTTACCTACCCAGACTCTGAGAAAAGACCGTGGAGACATCTGGCGTCGAGGTGTCTACACTCTGGGTGACCCCACTCCCCTGCCCTGGTAGAACTGCCTCATAAAAGGCCTGTGAGCCTTAAACTCAGGGTCACCAGCTACTCCTCGCACTGGTGCCCCACGAGCTCGTGCCTAAAAATAAAGCTTCATTTGTGACCCGATATCAGAGTGAAGCTCTCTGTTTTGTACGCTGACCCTAACATCTGGAGGTCCCACCGAGATTGGTAAGAACGGTGGTGAGTCGGCAGGGAAGCAGCTGTTCAAGCGGCCCGTGAGGACCCTTGGACAGTGGGGGACAGACGTGTCCTGAACCCACAGGCTGCAGCTCTGGAGGACGCTCTGGAGTGTGGGGACCCTGAGACAGGGGCCCCGTCTGATTCCCTTTTGTCTAGGAGATTTTTAAGACGGCCCGGGGCAATAGACAATCTTTTGGCCTCATTTTCCCTACCATTTTGCCGGCTTGTCTTGTTTGTGTGTTGTGTTTGTGTCCTTCTGTGTCGGCATCTACTTGTTTGGAATGGGACTGTCGGCCGCCAAGTCTGCCTCCACCCCTTTGTACCTAACCCTCTCTCATTGGTCGGCAGTGACAGACCGCGCGTTGAACCTGGCGGTTTGGGTGAGGAAAGGGAAGTGGCAGACTTTCTGTTCGTCTGAATGGCCCACCTTCGGAGTCGGGTGGCCGGTAGATGGTACTTTTGATCTTAATATAATCAGAGCAGTCAAACAAAAAATCTTCATTCCAGGTTCACATGGGCATCCGGACCAACAAGCCTACATCTGGGTCTGGGAAGATTTAGTGGTGGACCCGCCTAAGTGGGTCCGGTCATTTCAGGTCGGCCCATCTGTACCACCTACTGATCATACCTCTCTCCTTCTAACCAAAACCTCTGATTCGCCTAAATCTTCCCCTCCCCCATTGATCCCGACACCTGCACCCCTGCCAGAGTCTCAGGCTGATCTCATTTCTCTTGACCTAGACCCCCCACCGCCTTACAGATCGCCGCCGCTAGCGCCCCGCCGCCAGCTGGGGGGCAGGATCCGGACCGGCCCGGTCTCCCCTTCAGGCCTGCACAGGGCACCGCCAGAGAAGGGCACGCCCTCATGATGAGGCCCCACCGGCAGTCACTGCCCCTATGCCCCGTTGGGGGGAACTATTGATGATGGGGCTGGAGGAGACATGCCTGCCCTCCAATACTGGCCATTTTCTTCCTCAGATTTATATAACTGGAAGAATAATAACCCACCCTTTTCTGAAGACCCCTCCCACCTAACTGGACTCCCTAGAGTCCATCATGTTTTCCCACCAGCCTACGTGGGACGATTGCCAGCAACTTCTGGGGTCCTTTTCACCACAGAAGAAAGGGAACGCATCCTCCTGGAAGCTAGGAAGTTGGTCCCTGGACCGGACGGGCGCCAACTCAGCTCCCCAATCTCATTGATGAGCACTTTCCCCTGCGGCGCCCCAACAGTGGAATCCGAATACTCGGAAGGTAGGGAGCATCTGTCCCTCTATCGCCAGACTCTAATGGTAGGTCTCCGTGCAGCGGCCAGAAGGCCCACTAATTTGGCTAAGGTAGGCGAGGTCTTTCAAGGGGCTGAAGAGACACCCCTCTGCCTTTCTTGAGAGACTCATGGAAGCATATAGAAGGTATACACCTTTGACCCACAGTCAGAGGAATTGAGGGGAGCAGTGAGCATGGCCGTTATAGGGGCAGTCTGCCAAAGATTACGGCGGAAGTTGCAAAGATTAGATGGGTTAACAAGGGCTGAGCCTGAGGGACCTGGTAAGAGGCAGAAAAAGTCTATTTATAAGCGGGAGACTGGGAAGAAAAAGAGGCTCGGTTAGAAAAACAAAGAGAGGAAAAAGAAAAAGAGCAGCGAAACGCCAAAAATCGGGGATCTAACACAGATTCCTTGACAGCCGCGGTAAAGAGACGGGCCGGGGCACGGGGGCGAGGAGGAGGAGGTCGGGAGGCCGTCCTCCTTTGGGACCAAATCAATGTGCCTACTGCAAAGAGGAGGGTCATTGGATCAGAGAATGCCCGAAGAAGCAGAAAGGGCGGGGCCGGCAGGTCCTCGCCCTTGGGGACTGAGGGAGTCAGGGTTCGGACCCCCTCCCCGAACTCCGGGTAACGTTTGAAGTAGAGGGGACCCAGTGGACTTTGAGGTGGACACGGGGGCAGTCTATTCAGCCATCAAGCATCCACTAGGCCCTCTGTCTACCCAAAAGTCACTGGTCCAAGGAGCAAATGGAAGCAGAGAGAGACCCTGGACCACCCAGAGAACAGTTAACTTGGGAAAAGGTACTGTGCAACATTCTTTTCTGGTCTTACCTGACTGTCCGGCACCCCTATTAGGTAGAGACCTCCTGACAAAACTGAGAGCTCAGATCTCCTTACCTCTCGGGGCCCAGAATTAAATTTGCCCACCCGAAAGTAGGGGACCTCCATCTCCTCACGCTAGAACTCCCAGCTGCTGAGGAATACCGGCTGTATGGAGCGGTGACAAAAGCCTCTGTAGCCACTGTTTCACCGTACAACGAGGAGTGGATTCATAGGTTCCCTAACCGGGGCAGAGACAGGGGGCCTCGGACTGGCTAAGGAGCAACCCCAGTGGTGGTCACCCTCAAACCCACTGCGGTACCCGTGTGAGTAAGACAATACCCGCTTAGTCGAGAAGCCCGAGAAGGCATAAAACCCCACATCAAGAGGTTTCTGGAACTGGGCATACTGAAACCATGTCAATCAGAGTGGAATACTCCGCTCCTGCCGTAAGGAAGCCAGGAACAGATGACTACAGACCAGTCCAGGACCTGAGAGAAGTAAACTCCCGGGTAATGGACATTCACTCTACAGTGCCCAACCCTTACAACCTCTTGAGTACCTTACCTCCAGAGCGCAACTGGTATACTGTACTGGATTTAAAGGATGCCTTTTTTTTGCCTCCCCCTCCACCCCAATTCTCAAAAGCTCTTTGCCTTTTAATGGTCAGACCTGAGGGAGGGGGAGAGGGCAACTGACATGGACCAGACTTCCGTAAGGATTTAAGAACTCTCCAACTATCTTCGATGAGGCCCTGCACTGAGACCTT